>NC_041390.1:3530955-3533646 GCF_002162155.2 Triticum dicoccoides | reverse complement strand
TTTTTGCAGATTGGCGTCCACCAGAATAGTTGATGCTTGTTATCATCAGCGTCATTGTGGATTCAAGTTCAAGTTTTGCACCAGCATCATTGTCAATGCAAGTTATAAACACCGCCAAGAACATGACACCCGAACAACTTACAATAACTGCGGATGAGTTAGGCCCCTGATCGACGCCGCCAAGCCGGTATCGTGCCCCTCAGTAGATTGCTCAACAGGTCCCTGCATTTAATTTAAGACGCATCAGATCGGCAAACCACCAGAGTAGAAAGAAAGAAACTTTCAAAGAGGATGATGATGTGACTAGTATAAGGAAAACAAACCCATCAATCTACGACCAAACAAACAAAACAAACCCAATGAACTAGTATAAGGCACACACACACACATTGTTCTCAGCTTGTTGCAGTTGGTGATCTCAGCGGGTATCGAGCTATGCCAGTTGTTCTAGTGCAGAGCTTTGAAACTAGAAACAGGGGATCAAGCCGTGGTCTGAATTAAAAACGCAGACATGGTGTGCGTACAGCAAGAAAGCAGTTTGGCTCAAATCGAATACATGAATCCTACTACGAAATCTTTGTCAACAATGAGACGCTGCCGCGGTTCGCTAGAGATTAGGGTTTAATCAGAGTGATTCAAGAGCCAAACGGAACTGAGTGCATCTAGTAAACTTTTCTTTATATTGCAGCGGACACCATCTAACTGAATCTACTACTCATACTTATTTTCATCGTCACAAAGACAAGAACTGCCTAGTACTTCGAGATAAAAAGGAATCTACTTTGGTAGATTGGGCTGCAAGCTTAGAGCATGCCATCCAACAGCAAAAGAAGCTATTGCTACATGTGCTGAAGAAGGTTGATTTGCTAGTTTAGCCAAGGAGAAAAAATTCAGCCACAATCGTGAGGTGAGCAAGCTATCTGCACTAAGAGATGATGCTAGTTATCACCAGCAGGTTTGTAGCAGATTAACAGATGAGTTTTGCATCAGCACCATTGTCACTTCAAGTTCAAGTTTTGCACCGCACCATAGTCAAATCAAGTTATAAACAATGCCATGAACATTACACCCCCAACAACTTACAATAACAGTGGATGAGCTAGGCCCCGGATCAACGCCGCCACGCCTGTATCATGCCCCTCAGTAGATTGCTCGGCAGGTCTCTGCATTTAATTTAAGACCCATCAGATCCACAAACCACCAGAGTAGAAAGACTGAAAGAAAGAAACTTTCAAAGAGGATGATGATGCGAAGAACCTACGGGATGAAGATGTGAGTGAGCTTGCTGACGTCCGGGGGGATGCCGCCTTGCAGGTAGTTGGCTCAGGTTCCAGCAGCCTGATTCATCAATCTACGACCAAATAAACAAAAACAAAAAGAATCAATGAACTAGTGTACAAAAACTAGATGGTATACTGGTGGCAGTGGCACACGCACATTGCTCTCAGCTTGGCTGAAAGAAGAAACAGGGGATTTGAGGACAGTGCGGGCTGTTTGTTTCAGCTCTGAATCAAACATGCAAACATGGTGTACGTACAGCAAGCAAGCAAGCAGTTTGTTGGTTTGAATCAAAGACATGAATCCTACTACGAAATCTTGGTGAACAATGAGACGCTGCCGCTGCTCGCTAGGGAATTATTCTGAGTGGTTCAAGAGCCAAACGGCATTAATAAAATTTTCATTGTGATATTGCAGCGGACAGCATCCATCGGAACCTACTACTCGTACTTATTTTCATTGTCACAAAGGAAAAACCTGCCTAGTATTTGAAGATAAAAAAGGAATCTGCATCCGCAGATTGGGCTGCAAGCTAGGAGCATGGCATCCAACAGCAAAAGAGGCTAGGCTAGCTACAACATGATGTGAAGCAACAACATCAGGAGGATGGCTATAAACCAGACAAAAGCCATATGTATATGTATGTGTAAACAATGTAGGAGATTGGCATCCAGCAGGAATTGTTCACATGTGCAGAAAGAAATCCTAAAATGTGCAGAAATTCTTTCTAGCTTGTGACCAACAAAAAGAGGGCTAATTTAATTTAGCCAGGCTAAATAAAAGCCTGGGAACCAAGAAGCATCAGAGAAGCGTAAAAATCGCATGGCCGGGGGACAAAATCCACCACGGCTGGATGGCCGCAGCGCGTGAGGGAGGGCCTGAGAGTAGCAAAGGGGTGGCTTACCACCTACCTGGGCCGGGGAGAAAGAAGAAGCCGCGCGTGTGAGGAGGCCGCGCAGCACAGCCCAACCAAATCCTCCATCCATCTAAGACACATACAACATTCATCCATCTAGCAACCTAACAACATCCAACATCCATCCATGCATCCATTCCTACATCCAACAGTAGCTAAATAATGCAAAAAAATGAAAAAAAAGGAGTGTTAGCTCACCGGGCAGAGAGGCGTCGCGGTGGTGGAGTTGGAGGCAGGGGCCGACGGTGGAGGTGAGGGGAGGGCCGGGGCGGAGCTGGGCCGGCCGGAGAAGCCCGGCCAACACAGCAGGGGCGCGGGCTGGCGAGAGCCGCGGCCAGCCGTGCTCGGGACCGCCGCCAGCGCTGCACAGGGTCGAGGAGGAGGCGGTGTGGTCTGGGCGGCAGTGGGGTAGGGAGGAGTCCGGGACGGCAGTGCGCCCGGCGGGATGGTCGGGGCGCGGGGTTGGAGAGAGCAGGCCAGGGCGGGGTCGAGGCGGC
>NC_041390.1:3529346-3530472 GCF_002162155.2 Triticum dicoccoides | reverse complement strand
GGCGGCGGCGATGAGGGTGGGGAGGCGCGGGGGGTGGGGGAGAGAGAGGAAGAGAACGAGTGGACGGCCGCGGGGCGCCCCGGCCCGGGGATGGATAATGCGATATATGCCGACGGCTAAGCCGCCGGCATAGGGGAAGGCGCCACGTGGCACCTATGCCGACGGCTTAGCCGTCGGCATATATATATTTTTCCTTTTTATCAACAACTTTTATACATGTTTAACATTTTTTTAAAAATATTATTAACTGTCTTCAAATATATTTTTAGTGTATATTATTTTCATACGCATTGCAAAGTTTCAAATACATATAAAATATTTGTACGTACATATTAAATATTTTCAAATACACGTTCTTGTATTTTTTTTGAATGATACATGGCATATAATTATATTAAAAATAATACATGGTATACATATTTTGACATGCATTAACATTATTTAAAATGTACCATACATTTTCTTTAATGGTTTGAAACATTATTTATAATTACATGATCCTTTTTTATATTGTACAACAATTTTCTAAAATATCACGTATATTTTTTTCTGAACCGAATTTTTTCTATGGTCAGCAACATTTCTTTATGATATAAATATTTTCTATAGTCTCGCGAAAGGTGATAAATAGGAGAGCAACTGACTAAGGGGTACCGTTACCGAGTGCCTGATCCGGTAACTATGGGAGTGTCTGATCCGTCTACTACCGTGTCATCGCCGACCGTGAGGGGGCCACAGGTTGTGTCAGGTCAGCCAAGAGGGACACCTGGGAGCAACATCCGGGCCAAACCCACGGCTACATCCACTCCGTGTAGACCTGACGCGTCAGTTTCCCCCCTCCAGGTGCCGGCGGCGGCGCCGTCCGTGAGGGGGGCCACGCATCGGAGACGCGTGCCGCCTCTTAGGACATGCCACAACACCACCCCGCATGTATGAGGGCACGGTACGACGCTCCGGTGGCATTGCTACCCCCAGGGCCCCCGTCCTGCCTAACCCTGAAGCGGTTGACCACGAGATCTAGCCCTTTGACTTCCCACGGACAGGCTTTGACCAGTGGACCTCTCCACCCGGTTGTGTCAGGTCGGCCCAGAGGGACACCGGGGAGCAAAATCCTGGCCAAACCCAC
>NC_041390.1:3480647-3528803 GCF_002162155.2 Triticum dicoccoides | reverse complement strand
GGCCACACACCGGAGACGCGTGCTGCCTCTTAGGACATGCCACAACACCACCCCGCATGTATGAGGGCCCAGTACGACGCTCCGGTGGCATTGCTACCCCCAGGGCCCCCGTCCCGCCTAACCCTGGAGCGGTTGACCACGAGATCTAGCCCTTTGACTTCCCACGGACGGGCTTTGACCAGTGGACCTCTCCACCCGGTTGTGTCAGATCAGCCAAGAGGGACACCGGGGAGCAACATCCGGGCCAAACCCACAGATACATCCACTCCATGTAGACCCGACGCGTCCGTTCCCCCCTCCAGATGCCGGCGACGGCGCCGTCCGTGACGGGGCCACACCTCGAAGATGCGTGCCGCCTCTTCGGACATGCCATAACACCACCCGGTTGTGGTAGGTCATCCGATATATATATAAACACTTGGAGCAAAGTCCCCTTCGTATAGACCCGATGCGGCTGTTCCCCATTCGAGGTGCCGGCTGGCGGCGGCATCGTTCGTGAGGAGGGTCACACTGCTCCGTACAGAACCGAAAAATAATGTATGTATGCTTATTAACACATACTATATGTAAGTTAGTCAATTAATAATAATAAAGAAAACAGTGAAGAAAAAGAAAAAAAAAAGCTATATGTATGCTTATTAACACATACTATATGTTTATTAACATACTATATATGCTTATTAACACATACTATATGTATGCTTATTAACACATACTATATGCTTAATAATAATAATAATAATAATAATAATAATAATAATAATATATGAAAAAAAAGAAAAAAAAAACTATGCCGACGGCTTTGCCGTCGGCATAGCTGCGGCCAGGGCAGATGGACGGCGCGCTCAGATCGGTGACGTGTCATCTATGCCGACGGCAGCCGTCGGCATAGGTCCTGGTCGGTGCGCTCTGGATCGGTGACGTGTCACCCGTATCTATGCCGACGGCCACCCGTCTCGGCCGTTGGCATAGATTAGACGTCGTTAGCCGGCCGTGATGATCGTTGTCAGCGGGCCCGCATCTATGCCGACGGCCGGGATATGCCGACGGCCGCTGTAGGCGTAGTCTGGGATAAGCCGACGGCTGAGATATGCCGACGGCTGCTGTCGGCGTAGACGGGGATAGCCCGACGGCCATTGTAGGCCGACTGCCAGGACCTAGCTGTCGGCATAGCTTGGATTAGGCCGACGGCGGCCGTCGGCATACATTTGGCTGTCGGCTTAGAGCCCTGTTCCGGTAGTGCTAATTTTTGAAAGCAAGTCCTCAGGAAAAATAAAAGAGCGGGTGATGATGTTTTTTGTCCTCATATCGTTGAAACGTTATTTCTGTGTGTTATTAACCTACGGTTCAAAAAAAATCCTAAAGTATCTTAGAGTTCTTTCGATTTTACATGAAAATATTTCAAAAACTAGTTGACTTTTCTCAAAACATCTTAGTTTTTTTTTCAAAATTAGCTGGAAAAAATTAAACGCTTATTTTCGAAAAAAAGAGAAAAGAACGACGCGTCTCCCCCGACCTCCGGCGAGTTCCCTCGCCCTAGCTCCTCCAGGCGACCGACGACGGCGGCGCTCCGGCCCGGTCCTCGGAGAAACGGTGAGCAACCCTGATCTTTGCTGCTTCCCTCCGACATCCTTGCTCTCCCGATTTAAATCTGGAAACTTGTTGACGGCTCCGTTCCTCTCGTCGCTGTCAGGAACCCTAGCTCCAGACTCAGGTATGATCCGCCGGCCGCTGGAGGACGAGGACCTGCTGGAGGAGATCCTCCTCCGCCTCCCTCCGAGTCCATCATCGCTTCCCCGCGCGTCAGTCGTATGCAAGCACTGGCGCGGCATCGTCTCCGACCCCAAATTCCTCCGCCGCTTCCGCAAGCACCACCGGAAACCCCCGCTCCTGGGCCTGTTCGGCCCCGAATCCTCTCCGGGTGCCAGCGCCTTCAGTCCCGCTCTGGACCCGCCCGACCGCATCCCTCCCAAGCGCTTCGCCGTGCCCAGGAACAACAGCATTGGACCCGACGACGATGACCGCTGGGACGTGCTCGGCTGTCGCCACGGCCTCGCCGTCCTAGCCAACGTGCCGCGGCGCGTGATTACCGTGTGGGATCCGCTCACCGGCCGACAGCGCCGCGTGGCCTTTCCGCCGGGGCTCGGCTCCGTCCCTTGGGTGATATATCGGCAGGCCGCGGTGCTGTGCACCGATGCCGGAGAAGGGCACGTGCACGGCGACTGCTTCTCGAGCCCGATCAAACTGGTCTTGGTCTGGGTTGTCGTCATAAGCAGGCAAGCATGCGCCTGCGTCTATGAATCGGCCACCGGTGTGTGGGGAGATATTGTCTCTACAAAGATTACACCTCAGTTTTTTGACATAAAGCCCGCCATCCTTGTTGGGGATGCACTTTGCTGGTGTCTTTCTGGTGGCGATGCCCTTACATTTGGTCTCGAAACCCAGAGCCTTGGTGTGATCAAGAAGCCGATACTTTCCCCTTTGACCGACTTGCGCTACGGAATGATTCAGCTCTTCCGGACAGAGGATGGTGGGCTTGGCTTCGCGCATTTGTTGGCGCACACCATGAAATTATGGGTGCTGGGATCAAACCGTGAATGGTATTTCCAGATGGGTGCTTCTGCAAACCTTTCAGCTGGAGGAGCTCTTTCCACAGGGAACGTTTAGCGACTCCGAATGGGCAAGGATGACGGGGTATGATGAGGACACAAATGCAATTATTTTGTCTACGGTGATTGGCGACTTCACGTTCCAAGTTGACACGGGCGAGATCAACCATATTATTAAAAGAAATGGCAGACGTTGCCATGCTTATTATCCCTACAGAAATTTCTATACCGCGGGTAATGCCTCCCTATCTATACTTTTGGTAGAGTACTTGATTTCTGTAATATTGTTCATGTGATTGAGGATCAACCAGATATATAAGGATACGTTGAGTTGTTTGTTTGTTTGTAGCACCAGCAATCACATAGTGATGTAATCTCTTAGTTATTACTGGGCTACATTGCAGCTAGAACAAGAATATAACTATTACTTTGCTGCCTCCCTGCCTTTCTGTTCATCTTTTCAACACGAGTTTTCTAACAACTGGAAACCGGCAACAATTGCACTAAAAAGATTATAGTGAAACCATATTATATCTGAAATAGTAATTAGATTTACACATCCAGAAGCTTAAAGCTAGTCATGCTTTTTCATTCAATTTTTTTCCCTTGCAATATTAAAATTTATCCTGATGTCTCTTCATATTGTTCAGCAATTTACAATAGCTTGTATTTATTTGGTTGTTGTCAGAAGATAGTATTATTTTATTAAATTCGAAAAATAGTAAGTAATGCTCAGTTTCTTGCTTCTCAACCTTAGTTTGTGTAATTTGTTCTGGCCAATAAATGGTACAAGTTCTGTTGTCATAATGTCGTGGTAAGGACTATTATCATTTTTTCACTGGGCAATAGATATGGCTTCGTTTACTATCCTTGTCACAAAAGCTACTTTCTCCTGATTAAGTTACATGAATGTATAAATGACTTGCACATGTGCCTTCTCATTAAATCAACTTCCTTTTGAGTTTTCATTGGTTTATTCGGCTTATTTTGCTTGTAGGCAGGGCAGTTGGGTTGAAACGGTTGGATCTGAAAGTGCGACCACCTGAGATCTGAACAAGCGAGGTAAACCTATCTCTTTTGCCGTGTGTTTTGCTTGGTTACGGAATTGATAAGATGATGCATGCTCTATTCTTGCAATTCCATAAAGCATGCCTTTGAATAGTGATACCTGATGTTTTTTGCTTTGTTCTCTGAGCCTCTCATATACACTTGACACACGGTAAATCTGGAATGACTTGACAATCTTGGAAGTTTCTACTGCACTCATACGTAGTTATGTAGAAGAATCTTGGAAACATGTCACCTAGGAATATAGTCTGCTATCACTACCTCTGTTATTGAATATAAGACGTTTTGGCAGTTTAAATTGAACTGCCAAGGTCTTATATTTAGGAACAGAGGGTGTACTTAACAATGGGGTGGATGAAGCTTCTGAAGCTGGTGTGTGCCATGCTAGGCTTCAACACTCACTCTTGGCTGTGATGGTAGTGCTGATGAAGACGGAGCCGTATAGCAGCCTGACCCCTCGTCTTCCTTATCGCCCTATGACAGTTTGTCGCGGCTGCCTTCTTAACCCGATTGCCTACTCTAAGAAACTTAGTCATGTTTGTAAGAAGCAGTCTGACCTTCGTTTTTTCATTTTCTGTATGATCATTTAACTCTTCTGCAAGCTTATATGAAAAGGTTCAGCAACTTGAAACGTAACTCTTGCTTGGTGTTCCAAATGTGTTGCTGTATTTCTGTATCTATAAATTGATCGCCGATAATTTCTCGTGCTCATTATTCTTAAAATTGGATTCCAGGAATGCAAGAACAAGACACACAGAGGATATATTTGCTTTCTTGGATAAAAGTTATGTTGGTCATTAGAAGTGCAATGAAGGAGAAAAGGAGACATGTCAAAACTGTTCAACTCAAGAAACAGAGTGTTCTGATGCCTCTGTATTAGTTAGGATAATTTCTCATGCTTATGTTTTTTAGTTGGACTCCAGAAATGGGTGCATACATAGGCCCATGTTACACTCATGCCCTCTTACCTTTTAATCGTGCAGAACGTTTAACCTGAGAAAAGTCTTGATTTATATGTTTTCAGAAGCTACTCCAATTCCGGATCTGCCATCCGGAATTTTTCTCGTTTCCGATAAAACAAAAAATCTGTTTGTGGTTTTGGATTTGCCATTTCCGGCAGACCATTAAGTCAATAGGTTCTTCAGGGAAAAAGAAGAGATTGGAGAACAATTTGACTGTTGAGAAAACATAGTTTTTTCTTCTCTGATAAAAGAAAGGCTTTGCTGTGGCTATAGTTTTTTCTTCTCTCTGATAATATCTCCAGGATTTCATTCCGTTTGGCATGGTAAACGCTCATACATGTCATGGAAATCTCTTGTAGAAAATGTGCAGGACTATAATTTAACCCATGGTTTCTACTTGCTGAAGTTGGTCTTAGTTCGTAGGCTGACTAGGCCAGCGGTTTCAGAACTGGTCCCTTGGTAAATATATCTTCTTGCTTTGCTCATTATATTCTTTTCCTTGGTTATTATGCAAGTTTTAGGATAATCCATGATCTATCATCTTTCAGTTTCTAGTGCATGAACTTGATTAGTTTGTGAACTCTCTAGTTCTTGCACTTTCAGAAAAGCATGCCTAGCAAAGTTGGTCATAGGGACAATTTGTAAACTTGTTTGACCGATGCCGTTTATTACTCTGCAGTTATCTAGAGCTGAACTAGGGACAGATAAATGGCTGTTCGGCATCTTTTTATGCTGGGCATGTGATGTGGTCATTGCAAAAATTGTCCCCATGTTGGTTATTCCATTTTATATGATGTGGCATCTGATGTATCAAATTGAAAAAAAGCGTATTTAATTTGCAACAAAAATCTTGATCTAGTCTTAAATGCTAGTCCAATGCTGGATCTGCTGTTGAAAAAATATTCTTGAGTTTGAAAACAATTTTCAGAATTTAAAATAAAACTCACATCTTTTAAAAATGTTCATAATTTTCCAAAAAGTTTGTGAATTCAAAAATTATCTGTCACTTTTAAAAAAGGTTTGCGAATTTGAAAAACGGAAATACGGAAAAGAAAAGAAAAAACGAAAAAGAAAAGAAAAAACGAAAAAGAAAAAAGATGAAAATAAAAAAGAAGGGAAACCCAGAAGAAAAACAAAGGTAAAAAATAAAAACCAATTCAGGGAAGGTTCTAGAACACTGCCAAAACCAGTGAGGAATAACCCAGATGCGCCGGCCCATACAGTGGCTGAGGCGTGCGTTTGCGGTTTTATAAGTTTGTCCAAAAGATCTCCAGGAATTCAATAAATATTTGCGGTTTCATAATTTTGTTAGGATTTAAAAAAATGTTAAAGTTTATCAAAGTTGTTCAATTTTAGAAAAACTTTTGGTAATTTCAAAAAATTATCACGGTTTAAAATTTTGTTCATAATAATGTTACTAAATATATTTCATTTTTTTTGCACAAATTCAAAAACCGCCCATGTTTTAAAAAAAATCAGAATTAAAAAAATGTTCTGTTTTCATAAAATTGTCCATTGATTTCACAAAATGGAAAAGTGCGCGCGAAATTTCAAAAACTAAAATCGGACCTGCTGTTTGCCATTGTTCGCGAATTGACTGTTAAATTATCTGGCTGGTCTGTAGACTGTAGTCACGAGCCGTCAGTAATTCTCGCGTCTCGCGATCTTCAGGCCGCGTGTGTGATTTCTCTAAAGCGACGAGTTTTTTTGTGTATGTTTGCGCTACAGTAGTTTGGAAGAAGTTTTTCTTTTTTTTTTAGCACAAGGAAGAAGATTGGTGATAGGGCTTTTTTCGCATCGGCAGATTGGGCTGGTGGGCTTGGATTGGGCTGCACCCTTAGTTCACAGTCTCAGCTCTCCCCTGGATCTCAAAAAAAAAAACCTCTCCCCTGCCTCACTCCTCAGTCCCCACTCTCCACTCCCCTCAGCAACTGCCGGACGGACAGGAGGGGCGGAGCAGAGCCGCCGGCGACCTCACCCCGCCGTCGCCGTCGCCGGCGACCCGATCGAGGTTAGCCCACCCCTCCTCCTCCATCTAATCCGGATATTCCTTTTCTCCTCATCTTGATTTCCCCAAACCCTAGCCAGCCAGATTCCCCACCTCCTCATCGAACCCTAACACTCCTCCCCTGCCGCAGCAGCAATGCAGAGCGAGGAGAGGCTGCTGCTGACGGGCCCCGCCGCCGAGGCTCCCCAAGGCCGAGGGTAAGATCCCGCCGACGCCCTCCCCCTCCTTCAATTTGCGTGCCTGATGAGTGGCTCCTGGAGTTGGTTCGGTTGATTCTTGGCTCTGTGACGTGAGGTGGATGGACAAGAAGCAGTGGGCTCCGGCACTTTTATGCAGTTTCTTTGTCTGGTCTTGCTAGTGATCTAGCCTCCGGTTAATGCTTGCGGCTTGCGGCAGAGGCCGACGATGTCTTAACCTTTCATTGTTGGTTTGCTGCTGCTTGCCACATGACCCTTTAGCGTCTCTCGTGTTTTTTTAGTAACCTGATCTGAAAAGCATCTCATGCTTGATGTTTCGGTGTCTGGATATTCGTCGCCGATAACCAAGGACGCAATGCTTGTATATATATATACCCTGTTTTACTGCCTAGTAGAGAACGCACCTAGCCCGAGTCGCCTACTTCAATCAAAGGAACTAAGAATGTTTTCAGTGTTTTGGAAAGTATCTCCTGCTTGATGCTTATACGCTTGCATATTTTGGTTTCTGGATATTCGTGATTGATAACTTGTTGTCATGCTTATTAACCTTAGTTGGATTTCTGGATTGCAGCAGTGCAGAGAGAGGAGGGCTGATGGATCCCGCTGAGGTTCCCCAAGTCCAATGGTAAGATCCCGCCGATGTTCCTTCATTTTGCACAGTGCACTACTTACTTTGTTTATGCTGTGCTGGATGAATGGATGTACATATGTCTGCTTTGTGTGTTGATAATTTGAGAAACCAGAAGATTGAGTACATTTTATTTTATTTCCGTCTTAGGGCCGACCCCGTTTCCAGCTCGCTGCGTGTGTACGGTAGGAAGCAGTGGCGTGCCGTGTCCAAGGTGCTCGGTAACGACAATCTCCTCGCTGAGATCCTCGTCCGCCTCCCTCCCAAGCCGTCCTCGCTCCCCCGCACATTCGTCGTGTGCAAGCGCTGGCGTGGCATCCTCTCCGACCCCGAGTTCCTCAAACGCTTCCGCAAGCACCACCGAAAGCCTCCTCTCCTCGGCTTCTTTGAAGGGTATGCCAACCGCTTTGCTCCCATCATGGACTCACCGGACCGTATCACTGCCTCCTGCTTCTCCATGCCCAAGAGCAGCACGCCCTACAACGACCATCGAGAATACATGGGCTGCCGCCACGGCCTCGCTGTTCTGGTCAACAAGCAGGATCGCAAGACCTTCGTGTGGGACCCCCTCACTGGCCGACAGCACAGCGTGGATTTTCCACCCGGGCTCGATGATGCCTTCACGGGGAATTTCTGTATGTGGCGTGCCGCAGTGTTGTGTGCTGATGCCGAAGATGGGCATGTCCATGGAGACTGCTTCTTGAGCCCGTTTAAATTGGTTTTGCTCTGCTGCGGTGGATACAATACACAAGCATTTTGTTCTGTCTATGACTCGGTGTCTGGTGTTTGGGGAGGTGTTTTCTCGACCGCGGTATCACGTATAATTTCTCTGTTAAGGCCCAGCATCCTGGTTGGTAATGCACTTTGCTGGCTGATTTCTGGAGGTGATATCCTTGTGTTTGATTTGGAATGTCAGAGCCTTGATGTGATCGAGAAGCCGGCATTCTACTATGTTACCGACGGGTGTTTTCAGATTTTACGGATGGAGGGTGGTGGACTTGGCCTTGCTGTTTTGTTGGACTTGACCATCCAATTGTGGGAGAGGAAATCTAACTCTGATGGTGTTGTCGGATGGGTGTTGCTGAAGAAAACCATTCCACTGGAGGGGATGTTTCCAAGGAGAATGAATTCTGTATGTATCGTCGGGTATGATGAGGACACAAATGTGATTGTTCTCACTTCGATGACCGGCAACTTCACGCTCCAACTTGACTCGATGCAGCTCAAACATATTGTTAAAAGAAACAACATATGTTACGACCCGTTTTATCCCTACACAAATTTCTATACTGCAGGTAATACCTCCCTGTTTACATTGTACAAATAAGAAAGCCCAATTAGTATGTTTCACTCAGATTCAATGCAGTTGCTTTAGGCACTTGGTTGCGGTAATATTGTTCCTTTGAGTAAGGATATATATAAATACATTGTGCTGCTTGTTTTGTTTTGGTCTGGTGATTTTATGGTGATCTAAATTCTTATTATTACTAGGTTACATTAAAGCTAGAACAGGAATATAACTATTGCTTTGGTGCCTGGCCATTGCTAAATCCTAACTATGATTATGTGCTTGCAATGATCTTTTCGGGTCTCAAACAATTGAAATGAAACCATCTGCTCTGAGTTAACCAATTGGTACATCTAGAAGCTTAAAGCTTGTTAAGTTTTCTCATTCATTGTTTTGCCTTGTAAGATTAAAATTTATCTTGATCAATCTTGATAGTTATTGTCAATTCATAGAACCATGTACTCTAGTTTTTATCGAGGAGTAGTATAGTTCATTAATTTCACATAGTACCATGTAATGCTTGTTTTGGAACTTAGGTTTTCCAATCTGCGCATATTTTATTTTGGCATTATGATCATAACTGGTACAAACTCGCTCGAAAATAATTCTGGATAAATGATTTTTTTTTCTGAACATGTAAACAAACCATTCTTTTTTTGACCCAGCAACATTTACCATCCTTGGCTCAACTTTTCTTTCAATTTTTGTTTGGTTTGGGCTTCTTTTGCTTGTAGCAAGGCAGGGCAGTCGGTCGGGAAGGGGTGAATCTGGAACTAATTGTGATCGGACCAGATCTGCTAACATGCTATCTTGGTCGAACAATTTAGGTAATTTTATCTTCCTGTATATGTTTTTTTCCTGCTTTCCCAATTTACAAGATGGTGCCATGGCAATTCTTAGATTTCCAAAAAGCATGCCTTTTGAGTAGAGATTCCAGACATTTTTTTGCCTCAGATGATAGGCATCTTGTCACTGATCTTTTATGTTCTACTGCAATTGTATGTAGTTATGTAGCACACAAAGTAAATGTTCTCTTATTGCTGCTCTCCATTTGTAGTACTCCCTCCGTCCCAAAATTCTTGTCTTAGATATATCTAGATACGGATGTATCTAACACTAAAATGTGAATAGATACATCCGTATGTAGACAAATCTAAGACAAGAGTTTTGGGACGGAGGGAGTATTAATTTGTCTAATAGCGCTGGGATGATTCAGCTCTGGATATTTTTCATATAATTTGCACTATGGCAAAGTTAATGTTTATTGTTGGGGATCATACATAATTTGGCTTTTCTCTGAGAGAGCATTACCAATTTGTTCTTACTGAGATGACATTGTTTGTTTTGCAGGTATTTAGAGTTAAATTCGGGTTGCTGAGACGCAGCCATGGCTAGTTGGCGTACGGAAGTTCTTCTATTTTGCTGAGATGCAGACATGGCCAGTTGTGTAGTGAAGTTCTTCTATTTTGTATGATGCGGTTCACGCTTAAACTGTCCTGCTATGTAGTCTGTTGGCTCATCTATGTACTATGTATGCTGTGGCATGTGAGTTGGTCGATGCTGAGATGTCTCCTCTGTGTAGTCTGTAGGTTGTTCTACTTTTAGGTACCGCAGGCTGTGACGTGAACCTATCGGGTCTAATCATCTGAACTCTGACATATATTAGTATCTAAGATCAGCAGACATTAGTCGATTTGTGTGCCTGGTTAGTGACTCGTGTAGTTGGTCCGGTTAATGCTTTGCTCTGTGATGCGAGGTACTAGCAAGGTGGATGGACAATGAGCAGTAGGCTCTGGCACTTTACAGAGTTTCTTTGTGAAGTCCCTAACTGCGAGTCTTGCTAGTGATCTAACTGCGATAATGCTGCTCACATCACCACTTGCAACAGAGGCAGACAATGCTTGTATGTGCCCCAGTTGCCTATACTTCAATGAAAGAATTGAAGAATGTTTAACCTTCATTGTTGGGTTGCTACATGACCCTTAAGCACCTCTCTTGTTTTCAGTAATTTCAAAAGTATCCACTGATATGACACTCATATTCGCCACCGGTAACTTGTCATTGTTATTAACTTTAATTGGGTTTCTGGATTGCAAAGCTGAGACACAGAGAGGAGATGTTTGCCTAGTTGGGTGAGACTGACTCGGCTCTTTCTTGGAGGCAAATCAGAAAAATGTTGTCAGTTTTTGTTTGAACTTCAAAGAGTTTTGTGGCTTGGCTCTTAATCGAAAGAGTGTTGTGCACAGTTTCAGTTCTATACATTTTAACCTTTGAATCAGGCCTTGCTCCATGCTCCATTTGCTTGCAGTACATAGAAATCACTCACAATGTTGTGTCCTGCACTTGACCTGACCTTGTGGATTACTTTTTTTCTTGTTCATGAGCATATGTTGAGTAGCTCAGTTCAGTCTCCATCGCAAAAAGGAAAAATAATAATCAGTTCACTCATAGTACTACTGTGTATTGGTCGATTAGTTCATTACTGCACAGAAAACAAGAAGTTAAGTAAAGTAGTTGAAACTCTGTACTGGTTAAGTAGTTAGCTCTGCACAGAAAAAAAGAACTTGCTGTGTTGATGGTAGATGAACTGGAAGAAGCATTATAACATGCTTGGCAGATATAAAGAAATTAAAGAATGGTTCCGAAAGTCAAGTTATTTGGTGAATCAACAATAAAAATAGGATTTATAAATTTGGCAAAATTGAAAGAAACAGGGGGAGGGGTAATTTTGAGAAATATAAATTGTGTAAAAACAATGCCTTGAAATATATTACGAGAGAGTGTAGCAAAACAAGAGAAAACATAAATTTAGAAAATATAAGGATGTGCATGATTTTTCTTTTCAGAATTACAAGGATGTATCACAAAATATTAAAAAATTGGAAAGAAAATATTTTTGCTTTTGCTTTACCGAACATCATGATTTTCCTAAAAACCATGGTGTTCAAAAATGAAATTATCTCACAAAATAAAATAAATAAACTATCTCATATAAAAATGTCTTTCCTAAAAAACCATGGTTTTCCGTAACGACACTGTCGAGGAGAAAATGGTCTGACTCTTGGATTTTTTTCAGGGACCTTCAGATAGTCATCGGTCTTTTTCCAAAACAAATTCTCAGTGGTTTTTTGTGAGGCATCTTTTTCTTGGGGGTACTTACTACTCCCTCCGTCCTGAAATTCTTGTCTTAGATTTGTCTAGATACGGATGTATCTAATACTAAAATGTGACTTGATACATCCGTATCTAGACAAATTTAAGACAAAAATTTTGGGACGGAGGGAGTACTTAGTGTGTGTAAGAAGATTGTTTTTTTTAGGCAAGACTTTTTTTTGAGGGGTGGCAAGAGTAAGAAGATTATCTTGTTTTAGACAAGAGTAAGAAATTTTCTAATTGATTGACAGATTGGGCTGGGCTTGGATGGGCCAACGTTACAGGGCAGGCTAGGCTGCTGCAACCGTGCTTCCTACAGTCCGTCTCCACTCTCAGCCGCGGCCCCGGCGATCCGATCCGAGGTTAGCCCTTCTCCATCTTATCTACTACCAGCTGTTCCTTTTTGTCTTCTTCTTAATTTCTCCCCTCCTAATCAAACCCTAACAATCCTCCTCTGATGCAGCTGATGGATCCCTCTGCAGAGGTTCCCCAAGGCCAAGGGTAAGATTCCCAATCCAGTTATGGATGGATGTGTGGGATAAGATAATGGGAGAAACCAGTTGATTCATTATTACTTGTCGTACGCTATGCTATTGTATCGATCATGGATGTTTTACTTGCAACTGCCCTGATGTGCATGTGTGTGTCCATTGATTGCACTTCTTTTTCATGACAGGGCCGATCCCATTCCCAGCTCGCTGCGTGTGGACGGCAGGGGGCTGCGTCGTTCTGTGCCGCTGGCCGGCCCGTGCACAAGGTGCTCGATGACGACAACCTCCTAATCGAGATCCTCGCCCGCCTCCCTCCCAAGCCGTCCTCGCTCCCCCGTGCGTCCATGGTATGCAAGCGCTGGGGCAGCATCCTCTCCGACCCCCACTTCCGCAAACGCTTCCTTAAGCACCACATGAAGCCTCCTCTGCTCGGCTTCTTCCAAGGCTATGCCAACCGCTTTGCTCCCGTTATGGACCCGCCGAACCGTGTCCCTGCCGCGAGCTTCTCCCTGCCCAGGAGCAGCACACCCCGCAGCGACCACGGAGAATACATGGGCTGCCGGCATGGCCTCGCTGTCGTAACCAATAAGCATGAGCGCAAGACCGTTGTGTGGGACCCACTCACCGGCCGACATCACATTGTGGCTTTTCCACCAGGACTCGACGACGCCTTTATGGAGAGTTTCTGTATGTGGCATGGCGCTGTGTTGTGTGCTGATGCCGAAGATGGGCATGTGCATGGAGATTGCTTCTTGAGCCCGTTTAAGTTGGTTTTGGTCTACTGCGGTGGATACAATACACAGGCATTCTATTCTGTCTACGACTCGGCGTCTGGTGTTTTGGGAGGTGTTTTCTCAACCGTGATATCACGTATAATTTCTGTGTTAAGGCCCAGCATCTTAGTCGGGAATGCACTTTGCTGGTTGATTTCTAGAGGTGATATCCTTGTGTTTGATTTCGAATTCAGAGCCTCAATTTCATTGAGAAGCCGGCATACTACAATATTACCGATGGGTGTTTTCAGCTCTTACGTATGGAGGATGGTGGACTTGGCCTCGCCGTTTTGTTGGACTTGACCATCCAATTATGGGGCAGGAAATCTAACTGTGATGGCGTTGCCGAATGGGTGTTGCTGGAGAAAACCATTCCACTGGAGGGGGTGTTTCCAAGGAGAATGCATTCTTTATTTTTCGTCGGTTACGATGAGGACACAAATATGATTGTTCTCACTATGCCGGCAGGAAATTTCACTCTCAGACTTGACTCCATGCAGATTAAACATATTGTTAAGAGAAACACAAATTTCTTTACTGCAGGTAATATCTCCCTGTCTACATTGCACAAGCTTAATGCTAACTATGATTTTGTGCTCATAATGATATTTTCATCAGAGGGTTTCTAACAATTGGAAACCGGCAACAACTGCAGTAAGAGAATATAGTGAAACCATTTGCTATGTGAATGGTTTACCACTTGGCACATCTAGAAGCTTAAAGCTTGTTAGGTTGTCTCGTTCACTATGTTTCCTTGCAAGATTAAAAATTTATCTTGATATACTAATCATCAATTAGTTTCTTTGGTGAGTGACAATCATCAATTAGTAATACATGCACTTTAATTTTTATCCAAACGTAGTACTAATTCATTAACTTCACATAGTACTATGCAATGCTTGTTTTGTAACTCATGTTTCCCAATCCGTGCATATATTGTTTTGGCATATTGGTCAATAACTGGTATAAGTCCCACCATTTATTTTCTGGACCTGGCAATAGATGTGGCTTTGTTTACTATCCTTGCCACAAAAGCTAGTTTCCCATACTCTAGTTACATGACTATATAGTAGTTTGCACATATGCCTTGTTCCTTGACTCAACTTCTCTTTATTTTCATTTGTTTCTGGGCTTCTTTTGCTTGTAGTCAAGGGAGTTGGGTGGAAAGGAGTGGATCTGAAACAGTGATCACACAAGATCTCTAACGTGCTATCTTAGTCGAAAAACTTAGGTAAATTTATCTTTTGGTATATATTTTTTGCTTGGCTACTTAATTTACGTAATGCTGCATTGTCTATTCATTTTTTAACTGTAAAAGGACTGTAGGAGAGGTTCCTACAGTCTTATATTAATAAAACAAAATTAAAGTTACATGATATGTACAAGGTACAGGGTCTTTGACCCTAACCAAAAGAGAAGATACTAATGCAAGGTTTTTTAGGTAATTTGCTGCACTAGGGAGGTTATGAAATCCTCAAGCTCAGGCTTCGCTCTATATCTCAACAATGCAAAAGTCTTGATTAAATCTAGACAGCCATGATCTGTGAGAGTGGGGAATTCTTTAGGAGACCATTTTGTTTTGGTATTTCCACAAAGACCAAACAGCTACAGTAAACACCTCCATGAACATGGGTCTGCCCCAGGCCTGTTTGGCAGCAGTTAACCAGTTAAATCTATCTCCATCAGGCACCCAGTTGATATTCAGAGAGGCCCAACATTGTCTGGCAGAAGGATATGAGAAAATAGATGCACAAGGGTTTCTTCAGTCTGAAGCTCGCAGATGATGCAGTTAACATTTTTTTTCAACACCTGGTCAAGTGATGTAGTGGCATCTGCTTCGCATGTTGTATGTGTTCAATCGGTCAGACAAGAGCAGCCAAGCAAAGACATTTGGAATTGCAGATCCACTTGAAGGTGCAGTGGGCCTCGACATCTTTGAAATAGAATTGGTAGTATTTTTGTGAGGTGTATTTGGAGCCCCCAAAAATATATCCATTAATTGGCCACTATCATCTTCGTTGAGTTGCTGTGTGGCAGTGTTGTTCTGAATCTCTCGGACCTCCTGCATTAATAAGGGGAGGTGGAAGGCCATATTCAGTGATTGAATGTCAAGGAATTCTGTGCATTGTTGATTTTTATATTTGAAAAAAAAGCATACCTTTGAGTAGAGATACCAGAAAGTTTTGCTTTGTACTCTGAGCCTCTCACATGGGTTTGGCACAGAAAGTAAATCTGGACTGCGTTGAAAATCTTGGAAGTTCAGTTTTTTTACCTCAGATGATAGGCATCAAGTCACTGATCTTTTAGTTTCTAACTCGATCATATGTAGTTATATACTTACATAGCAAGAATCTTTAAAATATGTCAACAAATGGGTGCCAGTACAAACTAAATATACTCTTTTGCTGTTCTCCGGTTGTAGGGTTAGTTTGTCTAATAACACTGGATGAGCAGGTCAAAAGAAAAACACACTGGATGATTCTCTTTTGGATATATTTTTTTGTATAATTTGACCTACGGGAAAGTCAATGTTTATTTTGGGGGATCATACAAAATTTGGCTTTTCTGTCGGAGAGTATTAGCAATTTGTTTTACTTGAATAACATTGGAAGTTCTTCTGTTTTAATGCAGTCGACGCTCAAAACATCCTGCTATGTAGTATGTAGGTTCTTCCGCTATGTAAGCTGTGTCATGTGAAGTGGTTGAGGATGAGATATCTCCTCTGTGTAGTATGTAGGTTGTTCTACTTTTATTATGTGGTGTGGCCTATTAAGGGGAATTTGTCGGATTTAACCGTGCGAACTCTTACTCTTGTATATTGTCTAAGATCAGCAGACATCAGTCAATTTGCGTGCCTGACCAGTGACTTGTGGAGTTGGTTCGGTTAGTGCTTGGCTCTGTGATATGAGGTACCAGCAAGGTGGATGGACAAGAAGCAGTGGGCTCTGGCACTTTAAACAGTTTCTTTGTGAAGTCCCTAAATGTGAAGTCCCTAAAACTATCTGCAGTTGACCTTGTGAGTCCTGCTAGTGATCTAACTGTGGTAATGCTTTCTCACATCACCACTTGCAGCAGAGGCAGACAGTGCTTATATATGCCCAGTTTTACTGCCTAGTTTCAGATAAACTAAGATTGTTTAACCTTCATTGTTGGTTTGCTATACGACCCAGTAGCCCCTCTTATGTTTCTGTATTTTGAAAAGTATCTCCTGCTTGATGCTTATACACATATATTTCCGTGTCTGGATATTCGTCACCGATAACTTGTTATGCTTGTTAACTTCAATTGATTTTCTGGATTAACTTTACAGAGTTTCTTTGTGAAGTCCCCTAACCGTGAGTCTTGGTAGTGATCTAACTGTGATAATGCTTTCTCACAAGTCACATCACCTCTTGCAGCAGAGGCAGACCATGCTTGTATATGCCCAGTTTTACTGCCTAGTAGAGAACACCCATAGCCCCAGTGCCTACTTAAAAGAAACTAAGAATGTTTAAAACCTCTGATGCTTCAGTAATTTGTGTCTCCTGCTTGATGCTTATGCACTTATATGGTTCGGTCGGTGTCTGTATATTTGTCACCAATAACTTGTTTTCATGCTTATTAACTTTAGTTGGATTTCTTGGTTGCAAGGCCAAGATACACAGAGGAGATGTTTGCCTGGTTGATTGAGACTCACTTGGCTCTTTCTTGGAGGAGGCAAGTCAAAATGAGCATTTGAGTTTTTGCCTGAACTTTGTTTGACTGAAGAACATTACTGATTTTTTTCTTAAATGCTAGTCCTATTCTGGATCTGTCAATAGAGATTCTTCTTGTCCAGTGTAAACTGAAGATATCTTCCAGATCATGGACTTGCCATTTCCGACATGTGTCCAATAAGTCGGTCCTCCAGGAAAAGCAGCGGCCTGGCGAGAGAGCTAACTCGTGACTGCCATGGCGACGTTCATCTTCTCACCTGGGGCTACGTGCGCATAAGGAAAATGCTGCCTTAGATCGTTGCTGCTGTCAAAATCAAAATGTTTGGCCGTGATGTTTAGCATTTTTAGCACGGTTTCAGTTCTCTTTGACACAGTGTGGTTCTATACGTTTTGACCTTTGAATCAGGCCCTGCTCCATGATCAATTTCCTTGCAGTACACAGACATCACATTCACAATGCTGTGTCCTGCACTCGACCTGACCTTGTAGATTGCTTTTTTTTCTTGTTCATGCAGTCCTCAACGGCATAAGTTTAATAGCTCAATTCAGTCTCCATCGCAAAATAGAAAAGAGATCAATTCACTCATAGTACTGCTGTGTATTGGTCAATTAGTTCATTACAACATAATACTACACAAAAAACAAGAATTTAAGTAAAGTAATTGAAACTCTGTACTGGTTAAGTAGTTTGTGAATCTTGCTGTGTTGGTGGTAGATCAATTGGAAGAATCATAATAACATGCTTGGCATATAAAGAATATGGCTGCTTACAGGAACATCAATGACGACTCGATCAACTGGAGGTGTCGCACTCCAATTAGCAATTTTCTTCAGGAAACTTCTTCTGTCCAGACTGATGTTTACCATATTGACAGGAACATCAATGGAATAGCTCATGATTGTGCTCATCAGGTTCTCAACTCAAGAGTAGACTCTGTCCTTAGCTGTAGTGCTGTACTCATCCCTCTCAAAGCAATTCTCTTTGCCCAACTTTGCTTTATCTTCATAACTTTCAACTCCAGGGATATGTAATACACGTTGTACTATGCTTTTGAGATGAATGATATCTTGGCGCTTGGCGCCTTCTTGTGTTAAAAAAATAAAAATAAATGAAGAAACTAAAAAATAGTTCCTAAAGTCAAGTTATTTGGTCAAACAGTGATCAAAATAGGATTTACAAAATTGAAAGAAGGGGGGGGGGGTTATTTTTAGAAATATAAACTGTGCAAAAAACAACTCCTTGAAATATATCACAAGAAAGTGTATTAAAATAAAAAAATGAAAATTTAGAAATATAAGGATATTCATGTTTTTTTTAAATCGGGTATCACAAAATAAAAAATGGAAAGAAAAATATTTATGCTTCAACAAACATCATGATTTTCCTAAAACCATGGTTTCCAAAAATGAAATAATCTCACAAAATAAAAAAAAAGAAATTATGCTTACTATAGTGGTCGTTCCCCACTCCCACTCTCAGCTGCGGACCGGAGAAGTTTCTAAAAAAAATTGCGGAGAGGAGAAAGGAGGAGCGGAGCCGCCGGCGACCTCACCCCACCGCCCCGTCTCCGACAGCCACCCACCGGCGATTCGAGGTCTGGCAACCCAATCTACTCGTTCCTCTCCCTCTCCATCTAAACTAGTAACTCCGTTCTTCTTTTCTCTTCTTAATTTTTCCCTAGTAGTAAAAGTAAACCCTAGCTAGATCTCCCCCTCCTAATCAAACCCTAACAATCCTCCCCTGCTGCAGCTGTGGAGAGATAGGTGCTTCTGATGGATGCTGCTGCTGAGGTTCCCCAAGGCCAAGAGTAAGATTCCCAATCCAATTCCTCTCGCTTTGTGTATGCTATATATGCAGGATGGATGTGCATATTTGTGTGGGATAAGATAATGGGAGAAACCACCAGATTCATTATTACTTGCCTTATGCCATGCTATATATGCAGGATGGATGTGCATATGTGTGTTGGATGTTTAATTTGCAACTGCCCCGATGTGCATATGTGTGTCCATTGATTACATTTCCTTTCATGCCAGGGCTGATCCCATTCCCAGCTCGCCGCATGTGGATGTCAGTAGCCTGCGCCGTTCTGTACTGCTGGCTGGCCCGGTGTCCGAGGTGCTCCGCGATGACAACCTCCTAATCGAGATCCTCGTCCGCCTCCCTCCCAAGCCGTCCTCGCTGCCCCGCGCGTCCGCCGTATGCAAGCGCTGGGGCAGCATCCTCTCCGACCCCCACTTCCGCAAACGCTTCCGCAAGCACCACCAGAAACCTCCTCTGCTCGGCTTCTTCAGAGGGTATGCTAAAAACTTCATTCCTGCCATGGACTCACCTGACCGCATCCCTGCTGCCTGCTTCTCCCTGCCCAAGAGCAGAATACCCTACCAGGAAGATGAAGCATACATGGGCTGCCGCCATGGCCTCTCTCTCCTAATCAGCATGCATAAGGGCGAGACTGTCGTGTGGGATCCCCTCACCGGTGAAGAGCGCATCATGGCTTTTCCACCAGGGTTCAACAGTGCCTCAATGGGGAGTTACTGTGGCTGGCATGGCACTGTATTGTGCGTCGATGCCGAAGATGGGCATGTCCACGGAGATTGTTTCTCGAGCCCGTTTAAATTGGTTTTGGTTTGCGCTGAGTACAATACACCGGCATTTTGTTCTGTCTACGACTCGGCGTCTGGTGTTTGGGGAGATATTTTCTCGACGATGACGATAACAGCTGGAGTGTCTAGGTTAAGAAGGCCCAGCACCCTTGTCGGGAATGCACTTTGCTTGTTGATTTCTGGAGGTGATGTCCTTGTGTTTGATTTCAAAATGCAAAGTCTTTGTCTGCTCGAAAAGCCGGTAGAAAACCATGGTACCGACGACTGGTATTTTCAGCTCTTACGGATGGAGAATGATGGACTAGGCCTTGCTATTTTGTTGGACCTGACTATCAAATTATGGGAGAGGAAATCTAACAGCTATGGTGTTTTCGAATGGGCGCTGCTGCAGAAAACCATTCCACTCGAGGGTACGGTTCCAAGGAGAATGGAATCTGCACTTTTCGTCGGGTATGATGAGGACGCAAATGTGATTGTTCTCACTACTATAACCGGCAACTTCACACTCCAAGTTGACTCGATGCAGATCAAACATATTGTTAAAAGAAACAACATATGTCTTGACACCTTTTATCCCTACAGGAATTTCTATACCGCAGGTAATACGCCCTATCTACATTGCACAAGCAAAAAAGTCCATTTAGTTTGTTTTGCTCGTATTCGTTCCAGTTACTTTTGGTACGCTATTGCGGTAACGTTGTTCCTTTTATTAGGATTGAGCTAGATACATAAAAATATGTTGTCTTATTTGTTCCTCTGTTGATCTGATCATCTTATGGTTATCTAATTTCTTGTTATTATAGAGCTCCATTAAAGCTAGAACAAGGAATACAAATATTGCTTTGATCCCTGGCCATTGCTAAAGGCTAAATACAATTATGTGTTTGTAATGATCTTTTCATCATAGGTGTACCAAAAATTGGAAAGTGGCAATAGCTGCAGTAGTGAAACCATCTGAAGTAATTAAGAAATCGGAACGTCTGGAGGCGGCTTAAAGCTTGTTATGTTTTCTTATTCATTATTTTTTTCCTTGCAAGTTTAAAATTTAACTTGATTGATCTTCATAGAAATCATCAATTCATAATACCATGGTCTAATTTTTATCAACGAGTAGTACTAGTTCATTAATTTCATGTAGTACTATGTAATACTTGTTATGGAACTCTGGTTTTCCAAGCCGTGCATATTTTATTTTGGCTTTATGGTCATAACTGGCACAAAACTCACTCGACAATAATTCTGGATAAATGCATTTTCTCTGAACATGTAAACAATTTTACCATTCTTTTTTGGACCTAGCAGCATATTTGGCTTCATTTACTATCCTTGATACATTTTCAAGAAGCATGCCTTTGGGTAGAGATACA
Source organism: Triticum dicoccoides (assembly GCF_002162155.2). Taxonomy (NCBI): domain Eukaryota; kingdom Viridiplantae; phylum Streptophyta; class Magnoliopsida; order Poales; family Poaceae; genus Triticum; species Triticum dicoccoides. The sequence goes on along the minus strand of NC_041390.1, from coordinate 3,507,957 downwards.
AGCCATTTGTCCTTTGTCTGAGCATTACATATGGCTTGCACACAAAAGTAAATCTGGAATTACTTGACAATCTTGGAAGTTCAGTTTTTTTGCCTCAGATGATAGGCGGTGAGTCACCGATCTCTTAGTTTGAACTGTGATTGTACGTAGTTATGTAGCAAGAATCTTGAAAACATGTAAGCATATAGGTGCCAGTACAAACTAAATGTTCCCTTATTGTTGTTCTCCGTTTGTAGTATTAGCTTGTGTACTGGGATGATTCAGCTTTGGACATTTTCTGTTTAATCTGCAGTACGGCAAAGTTAATGCTTATTTTTGGGGATCATACCAAATTTGTTTTGTTGTGAGAGAGCATTACAAATTTGTTTGATTGGATGACATTGATTGTTCTGCAGGTATTAAGAGTTAAAGTCGGGTTGCTGAGATGCAGCCATGGCTAGTTGGCGTAGGGAAGGTCTTCTATGTTGCTGAGATGCAGCCATGGCTAGTTGGTGTACTGAAGTTCTTCAAACTGTGTGTCTGTAGTTTCTTCTATTTTATGTATGCCGGTGGCATGCGATGTGGTTGATGCTGAGATTGCTCTTGTATGTAGTTTCTTCTATTGTGTATGCCGGTGGCATGCGATGTGGTTGATGCTGAGACTTGTCGTGTGAAGTCTTGTATATTTTTATCTGGGACCAGCAGACATTAGTCAAGTTGCATGCCTGGTTAGCGACTCGTGGATTTGCTTGGGCTGATGCTTGACTCTGTGATGTAAGGTGGATGGGCAGGAAGAACTATTATCTTAGCATGTTACATAGTTGGTCGATGAATCCCCTGCTACAGCCAGCAGATGGGATAAAGGAAAAAGATGATTACAAGGTTCACAAAACCCATTCACAGCCTGCAAGCCCATTCAACTTGGTTGCCTGCTGACTAGTACTTGACTCCAATTCAGCTACGCCCCCTGCTATCTGAACTTCTTCAGGCATTTCAGCAACAGTAGTAGCTTGCTCCTTCCCTGATGCATCAGTACTGCTTACAGTCTAGTTGAAATTTCTCTTGATTTGAATTATATCGAATTCTGTTTCCTGTTTCGGATTTACCAATTGCAGCTACAAGTCACCAAGAGATTCTTCAGGGAAAACAAAACCAATTTCTGGCCAACCATTCATGCTTCAGTTCAGCCATTACTTCATAATCCTGTACAAGAAACAAGAATTTAGTGTTACATTACTCATGAATGTGCTGCAGTTCGAAGCCTTTTAAGTATTCAACATCTCATGAGTTGCAGGGTGGAGGTGGTGGAAGAAGCATCATAACAATAATACAACACCTTAAATTCTTAGAGAAAGATCCCTGAGTTTTGCTACTCTCGCGGTTTCTCATAATCCCTTGAAGTAGTTTTCGAATCTTCGGAACCACGCCACTTATTTTGGGTTAAAGTCTGACCATATATTTAACTAGTAAATATAAATTATATGTCACAGAAATTATACCGTGGGTAACCTCTTTTCAATACAAATCGCCCTTGTTAAATCCGTTAGTATAATAGACAAATCATAAACTTTAGGTATTGTTGTAAACCCATTCATATTTTACTCTTACATAATACCTATTGTATTCTAACTTTTTCATGACTTACAACCCCAATATAATCCATAGCATCATTAAAACAAGCACGCTATGCAATAAAAACAAAATCTTTCTAAAATACAATAGTCTGTAATGATCTTAACAAAAACTATACTTCTATAACTTCATTGTTGGTTTGCATCATTGTTCAAGATATCTTCCGATATTCTGATAAATCGGCCGATTTATCGCTCACCTTGTCTGACCGATAAGATAAATCGGACGATAAATCGGCTGATATGCCGATAAACTGGCCGATTTACCCCTTATCATTGGTCGATCGATAAGTTCTCGATAAGAGATATCCCCAACATTGGGTTTGCTACATGACCATTTAAAATGTCTGATGTTTCAGTCATTTGTGTCTCCTGCTTGATGCTTATGCATTTATAAAATTTTTTTATAAAAGGAGGAGGACCCCCGGCCTCTGCATCTGGACGATGCATATGGCCACTTTATTAATTATTCTCACAAGACCTTACAAAATCATACAACAGTAAGATTAAAGCCACCATCTAAGCAACAACTGTCGATACTCATATCCAATTGATGAAGGGGCGATGACAATCTGGGCCTAATAGCAAACAGACATCGCAGACATACCTAAACATCTAAGACCTGAGGTCCCAACCAGGACGCCTGCCGGGTATGGAGCACCTACCAGTCCGACGCACTCCTCAACCAGGATGCCTGCCGGGTATGAGGCCGCCGCAGCTACCTGCCACCAATCTATCTTCAATGTTGTACTGCTGCACTATTAGAGTTATATTGAGCATGGCCCTTGGCCTTTTGTATTCTAGCCTCTTGGCATTCTCTTGTACATGTATATATGATGCCTTTGGCCTCCTAATAATATCAAGTTGCATATTTTCCTAACATGGTATTAGAGATTTAGGTTTTTTCCGCACGCGCAACTCGTGCTTCCTCCGATCCCATCTTGCGTCCACAGGTACTCTTGGCCGTCGCTGTCTTCTTCCCTGCCGGCAGCCACTCCTCCTTCCCCATGGCTGTCCGCTGGTGCACCAACCTGCTCGATCCAGCCCCAACACCACCACATCACACCACCACTTCTCACGCTACCACATCTAGCCACTTCTCTTCACCACGCCACAACCAGATCGAAGGGAGAGAAGAAGAGATCAAGGGTCAAGGGAAGATCGGGAGTACCAGGGAGATCGCGGGTATTTGATTCCCTGCACAAATAGCACCTCATCCGGCTCACCCCGCCCAGGGCGCCGGCCCTTCCTCCCTGCCAGGCCGCCCCCGAGAAGGCCCTCCGCCGTCGCCGGTGATCAGGCCGCCGCCCACTGCCTATCCGGCCGCCGCCGGCTTCGCTCCATCTCGCCCATCGGACCCGCCCGTTTTTCGCGTGCTGGTTCTTCAGTGCCGCCGGCGACCCCTGCAGGCTTCGCATCTGCCTCTTCCGCCCGTCCGTCCGTGAACACCAGTCAACCGCCGCCTCCATTCGTGTCGAGGCCGCTTCGTGTGTTATGCTGTGCGTGGCAACTCGGGACACGTTTCGGGCCTTTGCTGTTGTTGACACTTTGGCCCGGTTTCGGACGTGGTCTGTTGGATTGGAGTTTTGAGTAAAAGAGAGAGAGAGAGAGAAAAAAAAGTAAAAAAACTGGTAAAATGCTTTTGTCGTGTACACCTCTTCATCGCCGCTCGATGTTTTTTGACGGTGTTCCGTACATTGATCCTGTCTCGCACATGCGCCTTCTCTCGGTGCTTGGTGCTCGCCCGTTTGAAGATGGTGGTTGTCGCTCTACTTCGACACATTTTGCGACTTCCGCCGGTGTTGTTGGCCGCTCTACATCGACTCCTCCCGCGGCTTCCGCGCACGGCGGGGATCGCTCTGTGTCGACTCACCAAGTGGTTTCCACGTATGGCTCTACGTCGACTCGCCACTCTCGGTCGACTCTACATGCGGCTTCTACGGGTGGTGGAGACTGCTTATTATCGGCAGGTGTTTCTACCTCGACCTCTTCCGCTGTGTCCTTGTCTTCGTGTGGGATTGCGCAGCTGAAATCTCTGCTTGCTACTTGGGATTCTTCACCGACAAGTTCTGCATGTTCCGTGGCTGACTCTTCTGGCATTGAGAAACCACTTCTACTCATTCAGGTACATCCCCATGGATTCTTGATACCGGAGCATCTTTTCATATGACATATGATTCTTCCACTTTGACTTCCGTTCAACCTGTTGAGTCTCCTGTTCGCGTTCTTACGGCTGATGGCACTTCCCTCCAAGTAGCTAGTCGAGGCACTCTTACCACTTCTTCATTTCATGTTCCCTCTGTCGCTCATGTTCCTCAACTTACCATGCAACTCATATCTGGTGGTCAGATTGTTGACTCTAGTTGTAGGGTTATCCTCGACTTTGATTCGTGTTCTGTCCAGGATCGTCGCACGGGCGCTCTACTTGGTGCTGGCCCTCGACGCTCTGATGGTCTCTGGGAGCTTGACTGGCTACGTCTTCCTTCCGCTGCCAGTCCCATAGCCCCTGTCGCTGCATCTACTAGCTCTTTTCAGCAGTGGCATCATCGTCTTGGACATTTATGTGGTTCTCATCTCTCATCTTTGGTTCAGCGCGGTGTTCTGGGGTCTGTGTCCGGTAACGCTTCGTTGGATTGTATGGGTTGTAGGGTTGGTAAGTAGATTCAACTACCGTATCCTCATAGTGAGTCGATGTCCGAGCGCCCTTTTGACCTTGTTCACTCTGATGTTTGGGGTCCGGCTCCCTTTGCTTCAAAAGGGGGTCACCGCTACTATATTACGCAACTAGGGAGCACACGTGTGCTCCCTAGCGTTTCAAAGCACACAGCTAAAAAAGGTAAGATTTTGTCCTAATGATATGATACAAATCCATTTCAAGAAAGGAAAGATCTTGTCCCATGTGCAATTATTTTGTGTGTTCAAAGTTTAAAAAAGTCATAACTTTTAAACCGAGCATCAAAATTAAGATCCGTTTTCACTGTTAGGATTTTGGCGACAAACTCTTCAAAACAAGATCCCATATGGATATGTTTTGACACACTTTTTTTCTTAGGCAACTTTGGTGCCACGGAGAGGCAACTTTTATACTACAGTAGGCAACTTTCGGTTAGGCTGTGCATCACGGTCACCTATAATCCCGATGTTCTTTTGAGTTGGCTATGATGACCACCAAGTTGCCTAGCATCACCTGTAAGTTGCCTACCATGATTATTTGTCAACTTTGATGCTACATGAAAAACCTTGTTGTTAGGTTGTCTATCATGACTACCTATCAAACCAGTAATTTTATAAAGTTGGCTATCATGTTTGTCAAGATGCCTAGCATCACCTATGAAGTTGCTTTCGGCGAACTTTTTTTTCTTGAGCAACTTTGGTGCCACATAGAGGCAACTTTTTGCAGTAGAGTAGACAACTTTGGATTAGGCTATGTATCATGGTCATCATCTATCATTCCAATTTTCTTCTAAGTTGGCTACGATGACCACCAAGTTGCCTAGCATCACCTCTAAGTTGCCTACCATGACTATGTATCAACTTTGATACTACATGAAAAACCTTGTGTTAGGTTGTCTATCATGACGACCTATCAAACCAGTGATGTTATAATGTTGGCTAGCATGTTTGTCAAGTTGCCTAGCGTCACCTATGAAGTTGCTTTCGGCGAACTTCTTTTTCTTGGGCAACTTTGGTGCCACATAGAGGCGATTTTTTGCACTAGAGTAGACAACTTCCGATTAGGTTGTGTATCATGGTCGTCATCTATCATTCTGATATTCTTCTAAGTTGTCTAGGATGACCACCAAGTTGCATAGCATCACCTCTAAGTTGCCTACCATGACTATATATCAACTTTGATACTACATGAAAAACCTTGTGTTAGGTTGTCTATCATGACGACCTATCAAACCGGTGATGTTATGAAGTTGGCTATCATGTTTTTCATGGTCATTTACCATGACTATCTATCAATTTACTAGAATAGTCAACTTTCGGTTAGGCTATGTATCTTGGTCATTTATCAACCCGATGTTCTTTTGAGTTGGCTACGATGACCACCAAGTTGCGTAGCATTACCTGTAAGTTGCCTACAATGACAACCTATCAAATTTGATGCTACATGAAAAATCTTGTTGTCGGGTTGTCTATCATGACCACCTATCAAATCAATGATATTATAAAGTTGGCTATCACGTTCGTGAAGTTGCCTATCATGACTATCTATCAACTTTGATGCTACATGAAAAACGTTGTTGTCAGGTTCTCTATCATGACTACCTATTAACTCAATGATGTCCAGTACTTGGCTATCATGACCGCCAAGTTGATTAGTGTCATCTATGAAGTTGCTTTTGATGAACTTTATTTTTCTGAAGCAAATTTGGTGCCATGGAGAGCCAAATTGTGTACTAAAGTATGCAAAGTGAGGAGAATGTTAGACAAATTTATATATTAGTACAAATTATGCAAGGAAGTTGCTTCCGTGCACCACTAAAATCCCAACAATGTGATCTCAGACTTGAAATGCCTGTACCATTAATCTGCATATTATTGTTCGTACAGGAGGGTACCGTGTTAATGGGCCGCCTAGAATTAGTTTCACTGTTAGAGAAAGTGTCAAGGTAAATACAGAAGACAAATGACCAAAGTTTGTCGAATCTCAGTAGAGAAGACTGTCTCACACATGTACATCAACCACTCACAAACACACGTCAATTTCACAAAGATCCATGAATGCTGGAGGCAGAGAGAGATGGTACCTCACACATGTGTTGCATGTAGCACGCAAGCAGAATCAACTCAAATGCGACGCACACATACAACAGCAGCAGCAGTAGCGGGCTAGACGCCACACGCACCTACAGCAGCAGCGACCTAGCTAGACGTGCCGGTCTTTGTTCTGCTCGATGGAGATTATGAAGTCGTTGCCGGATGATTGATCTGATGTTTGCTCTGCTCGATCGGGCCGCCACACCTGTCCACGATGAAGTTGCCGCCGGCCGCTCCGTCCTCCTGGCCCCGTCCTTGACCTTGAGCCACGAATATAGCCGTCGTGCGCATTCCCTCCACTCCCAGCCTCCTGGATCGACTGACCCAGAGGGAGGCGAACTACCTGCAGGTGCCCGCCCAAGAACTTGCTCCTGTGGTCGCTTCAATCCTGTAGATAGAAAAGGGGCGAAGGAGATGGCTGCGCAATTGCTCCGGCTTCGTCAAGGGCCTGCGTCCGACATGAATCGAAGGACCCAGCCGCGGGATGCATCGACCCGGCGAGGGATCGGCGCGGCGGCGCGCAGGATGACAACGGGAGGGAGAAGCGGGGCACGGGGCCGCGACGGTGACGGTCTGGGGCGGGGGAGCGCGTCCGCTCGCGCAGGATGCTTCGATGCCGGTCGGTGCGTGGGGTACATCGTCGAAGAAGAAGGTTGGGGAAGGAGGAGCTCCGACGCAGGATTCGGATTGCTGGAGGCGGGCCACTTGAATCTATTTAGGTTATCTTTATAGATGATTTTTCACGGTACACTTGAATCTATTTCATATCTTCTCGTAGTGAGGTCTTATCTATATACAAAAAATTTGCTGCCATGGTTCAAACCCAGTTTTCCACTCCTATTCGTGTTTTTCGCGCAGATTCAGCTGGTGAGTATATCTCCCATGCACTGCGAGGATTTCTTGCTGAGCAAGGTACTCTTCCTCAGTTCTCTTGCCCTGGTGCTCATGCTCAGAATGGTGTGGCTGAGCGCAAGCATCGTCACCTTCTTGAGACGGCACTCGCGATGATGATCGCTGCCTCTCTTCCGCCTCACTTCTGGGCTGAGGCTGTTACCACTTCCACGTATCTCATTAACATTCAGCCATCTGCTGCTTTACAGGGCGGAATTCCTCTCGAGCGCCTTTCTGGTCGTTCTCCTGATTATTCGGTGCTTCGCTTGTTTGGTTGCGTTTGCTATGTTTTGCTTGCCCCTCGTGAACGCACCAAACTGACTGCTCAGTCTGTTGAGTGTGTCTTTCTCGGATACAGTGATGCGCATAAGGGCTATCGGTGTTGGGATCCCATCGGTCGTCGGATGCGTATTTCTCGGGATGTGACCTTTGATGAGTCTCGTCCCTTCTACCCGCCTCCATCCTCCTCGGCCTTTTCCACAAAGGATATCTCTTTTCTTACGTTTCCGGATACACCTCCATCTGTGCCCAGTATTCCTACTCTTCGTCCCGCTGTTGCAGATTCGACGCCGTCCTCTCCTACGGTTTCTTCTCCTCCCTCATCACATGACTCGCCACCTTCATCATCGCTATCTTCACCTTCTGCACCTTCATCACCAATATCTCCCCCTTCTCCACCTTCATCGATACATTCCCCGTCTACGTCTCCAGTGATTCCACCTCTTCCCTCCTTTCCTTTTCATTATACTCGCCGTCCACGTATTGTGGATGAGTCTACTGATGTGCCCACTACTTCTGGTGTGTCATCTTCCTCCTCTCAACTGACTTATAGTCTTCGTTCTCGGCCTTGTCCGCCCCCTGACCGATATTCTCCTTCTCGCTATGGTCTTTCGACCGTTCTTGAGCCGACTTCTTATCGAGATGCTATTGTGCATCCTGAATGGCAATTTGCGATGGCAGAGGAGATTGCTGCCCTTGAGCGCACCGGCACATGGAATCTGGTTTCCCTTCCTCCCAGTGTTCGTCCCATCACTTGTAAGTGGGTCTATAAGATAAAGACTCGCTCTGATGGTTCTCTTGAGCGTTATAAAGCTCGTCTTGTGGCTCGTGGCTTCCAGCAAGAGCATGATCGTGATTATGATGAGACTTTTGCTCCCGGGGCCCATATGACCACTGTTCGTACACTTCTCGCCGTGGCCTCTGTTCGCCATTGGTCCGTGTCTCAGCTTGATGTGAAGAATGCCTTTCTAAATGATGAGTTGCGTGAGGAGGTTTATATGCAGCCACCACCTGGGTATTCTGTTCCTGATGGCATGGTTTATCATCTTCGTCGCTCTCTTTATGGCCTTAAGCAAGCCCCCCGTGCCTGGTTTGAGCGCACAAGACGAGCTTTATAACGCTCAAGAGAACCATCAGAACGAGTCTTTATCTTATAGACCCACTTACAAGTGATGGGACGAACACTGGGAGGAAGGGAAACCAGATCCCATGTGCCGGTGCGCTCAAGGGCAGCAATCTCCTCTGCCATCGCAAACTGCCATTCAGGATGCACAATAGCATCTCGATAAGAAGTCGGCTCAAGAACGGTCGAAAGACCATAGCGAGAAGGAGAATATCGGTCAGGGGGCGGACAAGGCCGAGAACGAAGACCATAAGTCGGTTGAGAGGAGGAAGATGACACACCAAAAGTAGTGGGCACATCAGTAGACTCATCCACAATACGTGGACGGCGAGTATAATGAAAAGGAAAGGAGGGAAGAGGTGGAATCACTGGAGACGTAGACGAGGAATGTATCGATGAAGGTGGAGAAGGGGGAGATATTGGTGATGAAGGTGCAGAAGGTGAAGATAGCGACGATGAAGCCCGGCCTCTCTTTCATCAACGCCATCACGACGCCGGATAATGTCACCCTCCTGCGCGAGTCCCACGCCACACATCGGGCACCGAGTCTCCACTGCGCCACGCCGTCGAGAATCGCCACCATTAATGTGCAGGATGAATCACCGCTCCACCAATTATTCCGTCCACTGGTCCCTCAAGCCCATGTACACCTCCAAGAATGACGCCACAAGAGGTAAACGACACAATAATGCCGCCGTTATCTGATCTACTGATCTAGGGTTTTCCCCGGAGGTAGCAGATAGTGGCCTGAAACTTCTCAACAGCGATGCCTTCAATAAGGGAACGACACCGAATAGTGCCGCCATCGCCGGCCTCGGCAGCAGCCGCAAGCAGGTGTTCACCCAGATTTGTTCCAATGGCCTCCATCAAGCGTCTTGTGCACGGATCGTCCACCACCACAGCTGCCGCGTCGCCGCATCGCCCGTCGCGAGTCCACAACCGCCGACACAGTCCTCCGACGTCCGGGGCTGCCGCGTCGACCGTCGCGAGTCCACAGCGGCCGACACAGTCCTCCGACGTCCGGGGCCGCCGCCCCGGGATCCAGCCCTCGCTGGTCGCCGAGTCCTGCCGCCACACGCCTGATGCGCATCGGACCGGGATGCCGCCGGCCGCGACCAGGCCCCGGCAAGATCTGGGAAGAGGAATCAACCTCCACCGCAGCATCTAGCCACGCGCCGGAGCATCCAAACGCCGCCAGCCCCCGTCCAGTGCCCGCCACGGTGTAACGCCCCGAGACCGATGCGCCAGGTGTCTTCCAGTTATTCGATGTTGTTGCCTTGTATTTTGCTTGCGTGTTGCATCTTGCCATGTCATCATCCGCATTGCATCGTCATGTTTTCAAAACTTGCATCTGTCCCGGTCTCCTCGTTCTCTCCGTTGTCCGTTCTGAGCCCAGACACACTTGCACGCGCCCGCGGCATGTCCGTATTATTATTTTATAATGGCTGAAAAATGTTCTCGGAATGGGTTGAAAGTTGGCATGTGGTGTTGTTATATTGTAGGTAGGCCGTCTGCCAAATTTCATCGCATTCGGAGTTCGTTTGATAGCCCAACGGATAACTATAGCGACATTAGAGTCGGTCTAACGTCGGACGTTTTCGGTCTCCGGAAACCGTGCCGGGCTGCATCTCTCCCCTCTTCTCTCAGACCAATCCGCTCTTCACAATCCGCCAGACCTAGCCTAACCCTCTCTGCGCAGTGCATCGGACCCCTCACGTGCGCGTCCGAAATTGTCCCGGACCCGACCTGGGCAGTCGTCACCGTTGGATCCGGATCATCCTCAAACGTCTACAAAACGTCACCGTTTTCTTATTTGGACTTTCTAGCTATTTTATTCGCGATCGTTCGATTGCGATCGGAGGACGGTATACCCCTAAGTCAACCCACCTACTATATATGTAGTCTATCCCTAGTCCATTTTGGACAACCCTAATTTCTAGGGATCCTACCCTAGCGCCGCCGCCCACTTTCTCCCCAATTTCAGTGCCCGACCAACCACCGCACCCTGTTCCTCGATCCCCTCGCTTCTGCGTCCCCGGACGCGTCCAGCGCCCGCCGCTCCTCGTGACAGCGCGCCCACAGGGGCAGCATCGCCTACCGCCCTTTCCCATCTCGATTGTTCCAGGACCCCGTCGCCTCTCCCTTTCCCTGCCTTTTCCCATCTCTTCAAGCTCTCTCTCAATTTTCTCTCATCTCTCTCGTTTCTCTTCACAGGGACCGACGCCATGGACGCCTATGCTCTACCAGAGTCCACCGCCGCCGCAGTTTCGCGTCAGACCCGGCCGGGAACCGCCAGATCTCGCCGCCTCCGCCATGGATTTCTCATCCCCGACCTCTTCTGCTGCTTCTGACGTCCCACCGGCGTCTTCCCGGAGCCCAAGCCCCCCTCGCTGTCCCCTGCATCGCGCCAGACGCCGCCTTCTGCTGCTGCCTTGCCGCCGTCCAGCCGTGCCGCTTCGTCTTCGGCCCCTGCCTCGCGAGCGCTCGATCCCAAGTCATGTGCTGCCTCCGTTCGAGAGGAGGACGACGAAGCCGCGCCCCGCGTTGACTCCTCGTCGCATGGATCCAGCTGGGCCTCGTCCCGATCCCAAGTCCAGCGCCCTCCTGGCGCGTCTCGCTTCGTGGCCCAGCGCTGCAGATCCGGCCTGCCAAGCCCTTCCCCGACTGGGCCTCAGCCCGAAGTGAGCAGCCCCCCTCCAGCCCCTATGCATTGTTGGGCCAACTAGATTCAGCCCGTTGCATGTTTTTTCCTGCTGCTGCATTTAGCTATTTTCCAGAAAACTGCTGTTTTATAGATTAGTCCCTCTAGTTCATGCATATAATTACTCACCAACCGTGCATCGGATTAAAACAATTTATATATGAAACTTGCTTAGAAATTCATCTAGTTTCATAATATGTCACTCTCATCCATGTTTAACATGTTTAAAATGTTGTTTGTTTAAATTTGCTTAATAACTTGCTAAAATGATTTATTTCATAACTAAATAACCGTAACTCGGTTTGTAACAAACTTTATATGTAAATGGGGTAGAAAAATGTCTAGTTTAACATGGTGGCTTTACTTTGCATGTTTAATAACTCTAAAATTGTGTTTAGGGCAGAACAGTTCCAAACCTAATATATGCATATGAGGATTTACCGGAATTGTTGTTCGTTGCTTCCGGCCTCATTTAAGCTTGCCTAGATAGGTAGTTTTATTATGTTTCACCCTCTTGCCATGTTTAACAACATTTAATATTGTTGGGTACATAAACAAGTTCGAACCAAATAAGTCACGTGGTGTTTCATCAATATGCAACGGAGTTGCATATTGAGCTCCACTTAATTTGTAGTATTGTTTGTGCATATTGCCATGCCATGCTTCATTAAATCGGACATGCATCATACTTGATTGTGCATCATGCCATGTTCATGTGTTGGTTGTTTACTATGTTGTTTGCTCCTTTTCCGATGTTGCTTCTTCGGGTTGGTTCTGATAACGTCGTATTGTGAGGACCCGTTCATCTATGTCCATTTGTCTTCTTCTTGGACTCGTTCTTCTTCCTTGCGGGATCTCAGGCAAGATGATCATACCCTCGAAATCACTTCTATCTTTGCTTGCTAGTTGTTCGCTCTTTTGCTATGCCTATGCTGCGATACCTACCACGTGCTTATCATGCCTCCCATATTGTTAAACCAAGCCTCTAACCCACCTTATCCTAGCAAACCGTTGTTTGGCTATGTTACCGCTTTGCTCAGCCCCTCTTATAGCGTTGTTAGTTGCAGGTGAAGATTGAAGTTTGTTCCTTGTTGGAACATGGAGATGTTGTTCCTTGTTGGAACATGTTTACTTGTTGGGATATCACAATATATCTTATTTAATTAATGCATCTATATACTTGATAAAGGGTGGAAGGCTCGGCCTTATGCCTGGTGTTTTGTTCTACTCTTGCCGCCCTAGTTTCCGTCATATCGGTGTTATGTTCCCAGATTTTGCGTTCCTTACGCGGTTGGGTTATAATGGGAACCCCTTGACAGTTTGCTTTGAATAAAACTCCTCCAGCAAGGCCCAACCTTGGTTTTACCATTCGCCACCTAGCCTTTTTCCCTTGGGAGTCGCGCATCCCAAGGGTCATCTTATTTTAAACCCCCCGGGCCAGTGCTTGTCTAAGTGTTGGTCCAAATTAGAGCCCCTTGCAGCGCCACCTCGGGGAAACTCGAGGGCTGGTTTTAGTTGTACGGATTGCTTATCCGGTGTTGCCCTGAGAACGAGATATGTGCAGCTCCTATCGGGATGTTGGCGCATCGGGTGGTTTTGCTGGACTTGTTTTACCATTGTCGAGGATGTCTTGTAGAACCGGGATACCGAGTCTGATCGGAATGTCTCGGGAGGAGGTCTATTCCTTCACTGACCATGAGAGCTTGTCATGGGCTAAGTTGGGACACCCCTGCAGGGATTTGAACTTTCAAAAGCCATGCCCGCGGTTATGGGCAGATGGGAATTTGTTAACGTCCGGTTTTAGAAAACCTGAAGTTGACCTTAATTAAAATACATCAACCGCGTGCGTAACCGTGATGGTCTCTTTCCGGCGGAGTCCGGGAAGTGAACATGGTGTTGGAGTTATGCTTGACGTAGGTTGTTTTAGGATCACTTCTTGATCATACTTTTATCGACCGTGCTTTGCTTTCTTTTCTCGCTCTCATTTGCGTATGTTAGCCACCATATATGCTAGTCGCTTGCTGCAGCTCCATCTCATACCTTTACCTTACCCATAAGCTTAAATAGTCTTTATCGCGAGGGTGCGAGATTGCTGAGTCCCTGTGGCTCACAGATACTTCCAAAACCAGCTTGCAGGTGCTGGTGAGACCATGCACATGACGCAACCAAGCTCAGGAGGAGCTCGATGAAGATCTTGTCCTTTGTGTTGCTTCGTTCTAGTTGATCAGTAGTGGAGCCCAGTTGGGGTCGATCGGGGACCTTTGTCGCATTTGGAGTTCTTCTTTTATTTTGGTTCCGTAGTCGGACCTTGTTTGTATTTGGATGTTGTAATGCTTTATTCATGTATTGTGTGAAGTGGCGATTGTAAGCCAACTATGTATCTCTTTCCCTTATGTATTACATGGGTTGTGTGAAGATTACCTCTCTTGCGACATTGCTTTCAATGCGGTTATGCCTCTAAGTCGTGCTTCGACACGTGGGAGATATAGCCGCATCGAGGGCGTTACACACGGAGCCCCGCATCCCTAGGTCGCCGCGCCCGCAAGTCCAGATCGAAGCTCCCTCGGCCCTCCTCCAGCCGCTAGATGCTCCCAAGATGAGAGGGAAGAAAAGACCTAGGGGAAACGCCCCGCCGCCGCCATCACTGGAGGCGGCGGCTCCAGGGGCGAACGCACGTTAGAGGTTGTGGGGGCAGCTGCCCCCACTCGATTTTCTCATCCACGTATACTTGATCGTGCGTGTACTTGTCTGCCCCCACTTGGGCCAGTACCCTGCCCCCACTCAGCCCATTTTCTCGTGTATTTTTAGGAGCCCACGGATTCTAACTAAACTCTGAGGAATCATCCCACCAAAGAATAAGAATTGCTACAGCCCACAGCTTGTACACGTTTCACACATTGCCTTCTCGATCGCAGATTTTCATTAGACTCATTGCATCCCTAACTTGTATACACACGCACGCCGCCGCCACGCAGGAGGCGGAAACCTGGATGCCGCCCACCTAGCCGTTCACGCGACCGTCAGCTTGCCGCCGATAATTGCCGACTTGTCGTCCTTCATCCTTCCTGGTCTTGCATGAAGGCGCCGCAGCACATCTTCCATCCCTAAATCTTGAATATGCAATTCCCTAATTTTAATTGACATCAAGGTAAGCCGTATACGTCACGTAGGTTCTTCTCTTTTCATTTTTTTGTTTGTGCGATTTCTATCTTAGAAATCATGTTAGTCTCACCAATTCATATGTATAATTTACTGATTAGGGTGAATAGCCAGTTGGAACATTTTTCTTGAAACATACAAATTTTGTATAAACAACATTTTAGTGATGAGTAAAATAGGCTAGTCCGGCCAGAGCAACTGCAATTCAATTGGGATGATCTATTAATATTTCGTAGTCCCTAAGATGATTCAACTTCATTTATGATGTGTGGTAATTTTAGGAATTCATTTAACATTTGACTTTTTGGCACAGCCATAGTGGGTTTTTTTATTTCAAAATCTAACAACTACCAAGATACATGAATTAGTTGATTTGAACAATCTTTCTAGAGTTGCTTTATTTATAAAGCCGGGTATGGCTTTTCTCTAAAAAAACAATCTTTCTAGAGTTCCATTTAAAAGGAAAAGGATTGCATATTACAATCCCAATCAGTATGATGATATAAGAAGAAAATACTTAATGTAGGGGGTCGCCACTCGCGAGCCTCATCCTATAACGTGATGGGTTGGAAGATCAATCAACATTTTAATGGCGATTAGCATGATCAATACGTGGTAATTGGTTGCGGTACAATGAGGCAGAGGACATTGCATTGTGTTGCATTGTATGATAGCGGCATATGTGGTAGTTCATATGGGTGCATATTTTGTTGGTATATCGCCATACATTCTTGCCCCCTTTCAAGTTTTTTTCTAGGTCCGCCCCTGGGCGGCGCCTCAGGCGGCCGCGCGACGAGGGAGGAGAAGGGGAGGGCGGTGGTGTCGCTGGGAATCGCCCCCCGTGTCGCCAGAGGAGGGCGACGCGGGGGTCCTTCTCGACGGTCGATAAAACCGATGCAAATTTATATGGTTCGGTGTCTGAATTTTTGTCACCGATAACTTGTCATGCTTATTTACTGTAGTTGGATTTCTGGATTGCAAGGCCAAGATACACAAAGGAGATGTTTGCCTGGTTCTAGTTGATTGAGACTCACCTGCTCTTTCTTCGAGGAGACGAATCAAAATGAGCGTTTGAGTTTTTTTTTAACTTTTGTTTGACTGGAGAAAATTACTGATTTTTCTTAAGTGCTAATCCTATTCTGGATCTGTCATAGAGATTTTTCTTGTCCAGTGTAAACTGAAGATATCTTCCAGATCTTGGACTTGCCATTTCCCACATTTGTCCAATAAGTCGGTCCTCCAGGAAAAATAGGGACTGCAGCGGCCGGGCGAGACAGCCAACCGGTGACCACTACGGCGATGTTGATCTTCTGGCCGAATATTGGCCGTGATGTTTCTCTCTTTTTTTAGCACAGTTTCAGTTTTCATTGACACAGTGCTTCTATACGTTTTGGCCTGGCCCTGTAGATTACTTCTCCTGTTCATGCATTCCTTCAACACATACGTTGAATACTTCAATTCAGTTTCCATTGGAAAAAAAAAGAGAATAGTTCGGTCATAGTACTAATGTGCATAGTTCATTTTGTTCATTACAACATAATTCTGCACAAAAACAAGAATTTAAGTAAAGTTCAAACTCTGTGCTGGTTAAGTAGTTATTATGCCGATCGACCCGATATGCGACTCTACTAGTGATGATGATGGATCCCGCTGCTGAGATGATGATTCCCCATCCACTTCCTCTCCCTCCTCATTACTTTGTGTATGCTATATATGCTGGATGGGTGTACATATATGTGTGTGTTGGATAATGGGAGACATCTCAGCCGGTTGATTATTTGTTGTATGCTATATATGCTGTATGGATCATGGATATACATATGTTCAGTGTGTTGAAAGTTTAATTTGCAACTTCCCTTATTGAAGAAATCAGTCCATTGACTTGATATGTTCATTGCTGTTTCAGGGTCGACCCCATTGCTGGACAACTGTGTGTCAAGATGGCAACGGGGACGAAACCCATCGGGTTTTGCCTTCCCAAACCCATCCCCACGAGAAAATCATAAACCCGTCCCCGTCCCTATCACCGTGTGAGGGGCTAGTTTTTTGCCCGTCCCCTAAACCCATCGAGTTTCGGGGAACACACGGGGAACCCACGATAAAATCAAAATATTTAAACAAACATAGTGGCGACAAAGAATAACATTTCAGCAGCAAAACAAGCACATTTCAGCAGCATAACTTGAGTAAATTTCAACAAAAAACAATAGTAGATGGTTCAATAGCTATATAAGTTCTGATATAGAACTTATAGTTCACAAATCACTTTAAAGTTGAAATCATCATGGCATCTTTCACATCTCCAAGCCTCCAAACGACTATCTTCAAATCTTCCAATGCCAAATCAAAGTGCCAAGTCCTAGG
The DNA here is from genome assembly GCF_002162155.2 of Triticum dicoccoides. Lineage (NCBI taxonomy): Eukaryota > Viridiplantae > Streptophyta > Magnoliopsida > Poales > Poaceae > Triticum > Triticum dicoccoides. The sequence goes on along the minus strand of NC_041390.1, from coordinate 3,491,063 downwards.
GAAGATCAAAATTCGCTCAAGCTAAAGTTAAACATGAGAAAAAATATGCAGATTAGTATATGAAATTTGCAAGTACATGTACTTCACCTGCATTCCCTCTTGAATGTCTTGAAGACAACTCCAAAAGCTTTGTCCTTATTCATTGTCAGCATCTATGAGAATCAAATAAGTAGTAATGAACATCTTATGAAACATTGCAGCAAGATATTGATAAACTTTATGATGATATGTAAAGAAAGACACACATTTATATTTGTTTCTTATCCAATCTTGTGAACACATCAAGGACTCTAAGATTTTGGGGGTAAGATGACTATGGTGGTAAAAAAATAATGTAATTTCATGGGTATTGCCGGGTTTCGGGTTCGGGGACTACCGAAACGGGTGTAAACCCACGAAACGTGTCGGGTTGTATAATGTGCCCAACAACAGCCCCACGGGGATGAAAAGATGCCCATCCCCGTCCCCTAATAGGGTAAAAACCCACGGGGAAGCGGGTTTCGGGGCCCCATTGCCATCTTGAACTGTGTGTGGACAGCAGGAGGCTGCCGCTTTCCGTGCAGCCGGCCGGCTCCATGTCCAAGGTGCTCGGCGACGACAACCTCCTAATCGAGATCCTCACCCGCCTCCCTCCCAAGCCGTCCTCCCTGCCCCGCACGTCTGCCGTATGCAAGCGCTGGGCCAGCATCCTCTCTGACGGTCTGACCCTTTGTTCCACAAACGCTTCCGCATGCACCACTGGAAGCCTCCTCTGCTCGGCTTCTTTGACGGGTATACTAAGCGCTTCACTCCCATCATGGATTCGCCGGACCGCATCCCTGCCGCCCGCTTGTCGCTGCCCAAAAGCGGCACACCCGACAATGACTACGGGGCCTTCATGGGATGCCGCCATGGCCTCGCTGTCCTAATCAACGCCCGGGTGCGCGAGATCGTCGGTGGGACCCCCTCACCGGGAAACAACACATCGTGGCTTTTCCACGAGGGCTTGACGACGCCTTACCGGGGCATTTATGTACCTGGCATGGTGCGGTGTTGTGTGCTGATGCCGAAGATGGGCATGTCCACGGAGATTGCTTCTCGAGCCTATTTAGCTCCGGTGGATACCATAGACAGGCATTTTGTTCTGTCTATGACTCAGCATCTCGTGTTTGGGGAGATGTTTTCTCGACCGTGATAACAAATAATATTTCTGTGTTAAGGGCCAGCATCCTAGTCGGGAATGCACTTTGCTGGTTGATTTCTCAAGGTGGTATCCTTGTGTTTGACGTCAAAATTCAGAGCCTTGATGTGATCGATAAGCCGGTAGATTGCCCTGATACAGATGGACTAATTCAGCTCTTACGGATGGAGGATGGTGGACTTGGCCTTGCTGTTTTGTTGAACCTGACCATCCAATTGTGGGAGAGGAAATCTAACTCTGATGATATTGTCGAATGGGTGTTGCTGCGGAAAACCATTCCACTGGAGGGGATGTTACCAAGGAAAGTAAATTCTGTATTTTTAGTTGGGTATGATGAGGACACAAATGTGATTGTTCTCTATACGATGATTGGCCACTTCACGCTCCAGCTTGACTCGATGCAGAGCAAACATATTGAAAGTGATAACAGCATATGGTGCAGCACCTGTTATCCCTGCACGAATTTCTATACTGCAGGTAATACCTCCCTGTCTACATTGCACAAGCAAAATAGTTCTATTAGTTAGTTTCGCTCGTATTCAATGCAGCTGCTTTTGGCATGTGGTTGCGGTAATATTGTTCCTATGAGTAAGGTCTGAACTTGATATATAAGAATACATTGTGTTGTTTGTTTTTTGATGATCTGGTGAACTTACGGTGATCTAAACTCTTATTTGTACTAGGCTACATTATAGCTAGAACGTGAATATAACTATTACTTTGATACCTGGCCATTGCTAAGTGCTAACTACAATTATGTTGTAATGATCTTTTCATCCAATTGGAATGAAACCATCTGCTATGTGAAATAGTTAACCAATTGGCGCATCTAGAAGCTTAAAGCTTGTTATGTTTTCTCATTCACTAGTTTGCATTGTAAGTTTAAAATCTATATTGATCGATCTTGGTAATAATCGTCAATTCATAGTACCATGTACTCTAGTTTTATAGAGTAGTAGTACTAGTTCATTAATTCCACACAGTTCTATGTAATGCTTTGTTTTGGAACTTAGGTTTTCCAGTCTGTGCATATTTTGTTTTGGCCTTATGGTCATAATTCGTACAAACTCACTAAATGCATTTTTTAACATGTAAACAATCTTACCATTCTTATTATGGCTTTGTTGGTTGATGAACAGGTGATGTAACTTTATCTCTTTTTGTTGCTCTGTTTATATCCTTTTGTTCGGTATTTAACAAGATGACGTGTGATCTCTCTTGTTTGAGGTCTCTACAGCATGAATTTGGTAAATTTCTAACTGTTGTTTGTATTCCAGAAAAGCATACTGATGAGTTAGATACGTGATCTTTCTCTTTGTAGTTCATGATGTTCTCATATGCACTTGATACATGAAGTAAACTTTGGATGACTAGATAATTAGGAAGATCAGTATTTGCCTCTGATGGAGGCATTGAGTCAATGAACTTTTAGTTTGCACTGCGATCGTCTGTACTTATGTAGCAGAAAGCTTCAGAACATGTCGGCTATTTGATGATGTGTAGTGTGCAGTACAAACTACAAATTGATTGCTCTTCTATTGCTGGGCTGATTTTAGCTTTTCCTAATGATGCTGAGACGATTCATCTTTGTATATTGCTGTATATGTCCAGCGGGTAAATGAGTCGATGTTTATTGTTGCAATCATGCACAATTGTGATATATGACTTGATTGGCTTCTCAGCGAGGATGTCTAGTACACATTGGTTTTTGACTGACGATGTTGACTGTTGTGCAGGTGCCGTGGGTTTTTGAGAGCTGAGACGTGGAAACGGCATTCTGCTGTAGGTTCTACCATGTTTGTTTGCTGTGGCGGCTGACATGGCCGACGCTGAAATTAAGCCTCTATGTAGTGTGTTGGTTGCCTGTGAAGTGGACTTGTAGGTTTTAGCTGAGTACTATTATTTCCTAATATCTGTAGGGTAGTTGCTTTGGAATCTTTCGGCTAGTTAGTATGTGTGGTTCGTTTCCTTTATGTCTTCCGACCAAGCTTTTTGGTCAAGCAAAGCCCAACAACTTGACCATTGTTTGCATTTTTCTGTGTGCATCTTTCTTTCCGATGTCGTTTGTGTATTTCGGCTTTAGATTTCTGCCGGCCGATGACCGTAGCTGAATGTAGATCTTTTTGTTTTGGAGGGAGGGGCCTGGATGTAGATTTCAGACACAGAACTTAGATTTCTGCTGATGATGATCAAACTGAAGCCTGGCACAGTTGCGTGCTGCATGTTGGGCTGCTGATGATCAAAGTGCAGATATAGATAGAACCATGGGCTCTTTTTAGTTAACGGACTGGGCTGCTCCTGCTCGTTGCTTGTATCCCCTGCCCCAGTTGCCTACTTCAACCTTCATTATTGGGTTACAATATGACCGTTTAGTACTTTCAAAAGTATCCCCTGCTATGATGTTTTCAGTACTTTCAAAAGTATCCCCTGCTTGATGCATATACACTTTTATATTCCGGTGTCTGGATATTCGCCACCGATAACTTATCATTGTTATTAACTTTAGTTGGATTTCTGGATTGCAAGGAAAATGCTGACAAATCAAAAAAAATGTTGTCAGTTTTTGTTTGAACTTCAAAGAGTTTTTGTTTGAACTCAGAGGAGATGTTTGCCTAATTGGGTTAGACTGACTTGGCTCTTTCTTGGAGGAGACAAATAAAAAAAAATGTTGTCAGTTTTTGTTTGAACTTCAAAGAGTTTTATGACTTGGCCTCTGGGGCTACGGCTACGCGCGCATAAAGAAAAATGCTGCCTTCGATCGTTGCTGCTGTCAAAATTGAAATGTTTGGCCGTGATGTTCAGTTTTTTTAGCACAGTTTCAGTTCTATACGTTTTGACCTTTGAGCCATGCCCTGCTGGCCTGCTCCATGCTCCATTTCCTTGCAGTACAGACATGACTCAAGATGGCAACGGGGACAAAACCCATCGGGTTTTGCCTTCCCAAACCCACCCCCACGAGAAAATCATAAACCCGTCTCCGTCCCCATCACCGTGTGAGGGGCTAGTTTTTTGCCCGTCCCCTAAACCCATCGGGTTTCGGGGAACCCACGATAAAATCAAAATATTTAAACAAACATAGTGGCGACAAAGAATAACATTTCAGCAGCAAAACAAGCACATTTCAGCAGCATAACTTGAGTAAATTTCAACAAAAAACAATAGTAGATGGTTCAACAGCTATATAAGTTCTGATATAGAACTTATAGTTCACAAATCACTTTAAAGTTGAAATCATCATGGCAGCTTTCACATCTCCAAGCCTCCAAACGACTATCTTCAAATCTTTCAATGCCAAATCAAAGTGCCAAGTCCTAGGGAAGATCAAAATTCGCTCAAGCTAAAGTTAAACATGAGAAAAATTGCAGATTAGTATATGAAATTTGCAAGTACATGTACTTCACCTGCATTTCCTCTTGAATGTCTTGAAGACAACTCCAAAAGCTTTGTCCTTATTCATTGTCAGCATCTATGAGAATCAAATAAGTAGTAATGAACATCTTATGAAACATTGCAGCAAGATATTGATAAACTTTATGATGATATGTAAAGAAAGACACACATTTATATTTGTTTCTTATCCAATCTTGTGAACACATCAAGGCCTCTAAGATTTCGGGGGTAAGATGACTATGGTGGTAAAAAAATAATGTAATTTCATGGGTATTGCCGGGTTTCGGGTTCGGGGACTACTGAAACGGGTGTAAACCCACGAAACGTGTCGGGTTGTATAATGTGCCCAACAACAGCCCCACGGGGATGAAAAGATGCCCATCCCCGTCCCCTAATAGGGTAAAAACCCACGGGGACGCGGGTTTCGGGGCCCCATTGCCATCTTGAGACATGACATTCACAATGTCGTAGCCTGCACTCGACCTGACCTTGTAGCTTTTTTTCTTCTTGTTCATGCAATCTTCAACAGCATACGTTGAATACCTCAATTCAGTAACCATCGCAAAAAAAAGAAGAAGAGATCAATCACTCATAGTACTACTGTGTTTTGGTCAATTAGTTCATTACAACATAATACTACACAAAAAAAATTAAGTAAGGTAGTTGAAACTCTGTACTGGTTAAGTAGTTTGTGAATCTTGCTGTGTTGGTGGTAGATCAATTGGAAGAAGCATAATAACATGCTTGGCATATAAAGAATACTTTCTTCACGGATAATCTCTTGTTGGCCAAGATGGCTGCTTACAGGAACATCAATGACGACTCGATCAACTGGAGGTGTCGCACTCCAATTAGCAATTTTCTTCAGGACACTTCTTGCTGTTTACCATATTAACAGGAACATCAATGGAATAGCTCATGATTGTGCTCATCAGGTTCTCAACTCAAGATTATAATCTGTCCTTAGTTGTACTCATTCCTCTCAAAGCAATTCTTGTTGCCCAACTTTGCTTCATCTTCATAACTTTCAGGTCCAAGGATATGTAATACACGTTGTACTATGCTTTTGAGATGAATGATATCTTGGCGCTTGGCGCCTTCTTGTGTTAAAAAATAAATAAATGAAGAAACTAAAAAATAGTTCTCAAAGTCAAGTTATTTGGTCAAACAATGATCAAAATGGGATTTATAAATTTTACAAAATTGAAAGAAATAGGGGGGGGGGGTATTTTTGAGAAATATAAACTATGCAAAAACAACTCGTTGAAATATATTACAAGAAAGTGTAGTAAAATAAAAAAAATGAAAATTTAGAAATATAAGGATATTCATGTTTTTTTAAAATCTGGTATCACAAGAAAAAATGGAAAGAAAATATTTATGCTTCAACAAACATCATGATTTTCCTAAAAACCATGGTTTCCAAAAGTGAAATAATCTCACAAAATAAAAAAAATTATGCTTACTATAGTGGTCGTTCCCCACTCCCACTCTCAGCTGTGGACCGGAGAAGTTTCTAAAAAAAAGCTGCGGAGCGGAGAAAGGAGGAGCGGAGCCGCCGGCGACCTCACCCCACCGCCCCGTCTCCGACAGCCACCCACCGGCGATTCGAGGTCTGTCAACCCAATCTACTCGTTCCTCTCCCTCTCCATCTAAACTAGTAACTCCGTTCTTCTTTTCTCTTCTTAATTTTCCCTAGTTGTAAAAGTAAACCCTAGCTAGATTTCCCCCTCCTAATCAAACCCTAACAATCCTCCCCTGCTGCAGCTGTGGGGAGATAGGTGCTTCTAATGGATGCTACTGCTGAGGTTCCCCAAGGCCAAGGGTAAGATTCCCAATCCAGTTCCTTTCCCTCTGCATTACTTTGTGTACGCTATTATATATGCTCGATGGATGTGCATATGTGTGTGGGATAATGGGAGAAACCAGTTGATTCATTAGTACTCGTTGTATGCTATGCTATTCTATTGATCATGGATGTGCATATGTATGTTGGATGTTTAATTTGCAACTTCCCTGATGTGCATATGTGTGTCCATTGATTACATTTCTTTTCATACCATGGGCGATCCCATTCCCAGCTCGCCGCGTGTGGACCGGAACAGGCGGCGCCGTTCTATGTCGCTGGCCGGCCCGGTGTCCAAGGTGCTTGGCGACGACAACCTCCTCACCGAGATCCTTGTCCGCCTCCCTCTGAAGCCGTCCTCGCTCCCCCATGCGTCTGTCGTATGCAGGCGCTGGGGCAGCATCCTCTCCGACCCCCAGTTCCTCAAACGCTTCATAACAACATAAATATATTTTGTTGGACCTGACTATCAAATTATGGGAGAGGAAATCTAACTGCGATGGTGTTTTCAAATGGGTGCTGCTGCAGAAAACCATTCCACTCGAGGGTATGGTTCCAAGGAGAATGGATTCTGCACTTTTCGTCGGGTATGATGAGGATGCAAATGTGATTGTTCTCACTACTATAACCGGCAACTTCACACTCCAAGTTGACTCGATGCAGATCAAACATATTGTTAAAAGAAACAACATATGTCTTGACACCTTTTATCCCTACAGGAATTTCTATACTGCAGGTAATATGCCCCATCTACATTGCACAAGCAAAAAAGTCAATTTAGTTTGTTTCGCTCATATTTGTTCCAGTTACTTTTGGTACGTTATTGCGGTAACATTGTTCCTATTATTAGGATTGAGCTAGATACATAAAAATATGTTGTCTTATTTGTTCCTCCGTTGATCTGATCATCTTATGGTTATCTAATTTCTTGTTATTATAGAGCTCCATTAAAGCTAGAACAGGAATATAAATATTGCTTTGATGCCTGGCCATTGCGAAAGGCTAAATACAGTTATGTGCTTGTAATGATCTTTTCATCAGAGGTGTTCTAAAAATTGGAAAGTGGCAATAGCTGCAGTGGTGAAACCATCTGAAGTAATTAAGAAATTGGAACATCAGAAGCGGCTTAAAGCTTGTTATGTTTTCCTATTCACTATTTTTTCCTTGCAAGTTTAAAATTTAACTTGATTGATCTTCATAGAAATCGTCAATTCATAATACCATGTGGTCTAATTTTTATCAAAGAGTAGTACTAGTTCATTAATTTCACGTAGTACTATGTAATACTTGTTATGGAACTCTAGTTTTCCAAGCCGTGCCATTTTCCATTTGTACCCTGAACCTCACATATGGCTTGGCACACAAAAATAAATCTGGAATGAGCTAACAATCTTAAAAATTTAGTTTTTTTTTTGCCTCGGATGATAGGCGGTGAGTCACCGATCTCGTAATTTCTACTGCGATCATACATACTCCCTCCGTTCGTGAATAAGTGTACATCTAACTTTTGTTCTAAATCAAAGTTTTAAAATTTCGACCAATTTTATAGAAAATAATAGTAACATATATGACATCAAATTGATATATTATCAAAGTATATTTCAAAACGAATCTAGTGGTACTAATTTGATGTCATAAATACTTTTACTTTTTTCTAGAAAGGTGGTCAAAGTTTTAAAATTTTGACTTAAGATAAAAGCTAGATGTACACTTATTCATGGACGAAGGAAGTAGTTATATGGTAAGAATCTTGAAAACATGTCAGCATATAGGTGGCAGTACAAACTAAATGTTCCCTTATTGTTGTTCTCCGTTTGTAGTATTAGCTTGTATACTAGGGTGATTCAGCTTTGGATATTTTTCGTATAATCTGCACTACGGCAAAGTTAATACTTATTGTTAGCGCCGCCTCCTCGCAGCGCCGCTTCTTCTTCTTCCTCACATAACTCTTACTTGTAGTTTCTCTCAAAAACACATATGATGAGAAAACTCAACACATACACACGCACACGCCAAGAAAGACACCAGCACCAGCTTTGCCGAGAACTTTCCTCCTTGGTCACACAAACACTACATTTTTGCCCAGCCCTTTCGGCTGCCTTTCTCATTCATTTGCTCAATTTATATAGCCAAGTACAAGACTCAACGCACACACTAGCCAGCCGCCATGCCTGGTCACTAACCCAACTAATCTACCTACATGCAGGCGCACGTACACCACCCATGCAATCTCTCCACAAGACCACAGGATTTGGCTGCTAACAAACTCATCGATGCTTATGCGGCCGTTGCGCAACCTCCAACGTCCACACGGCCAGCTCTAAACCACCCGCCATGCATGTAGCTAGCCAGCGACGGCTGCCTGCACAACACCCATATACATGGTTTATCCTAACATACTCCTCCTAAACCATGATGTCGCCGTTGACGGAGTTTTTGCAGCGCCCGTCATTGTCGTCGTCACGGCCGTGACCCAGCCCGCGGACCTGACCCGGCGCACCGACGCCGGTCGCACCGCCACGGACCCGACCTGGCGCACCGACGCCGGTCGCACCGTGCTCCATCACGACCCGGCGACATACGCCGAGCTCCTTCTCCGCCGGCGACACACGTCTGGCGTCTCTCTACGCCTCGCACGTCCCGTGCGCACCCGACACGCCCGACGAGCCCGATCGCACCAGTGCATCCCGCACGTCCTGCGTGCAATCGACGCGCCCGACGAGCCCGACCGCACCAGACGCTCATCGCGCTCCTCCTCCGCGTCCGCCATGGCAGCCGCCAGCGACAAACGCCGGAACGATGTAGCCGAACTCGAGCACGGACTCGAACACAACGGCAACATATGCCTCCTCCCAGCGTCAACTGCAAGCTCGTACGCGCGCCTGCGGTCCCTGGCGCGTCCAGCGCGCACCCATAACACGCACCGGTCGCGCCCGGCTCACCGCCACGGCTTATTGCCCTGCACCGCTGCGGCCTCAACCGCAGCGCAGCACCTTCATGACGCCCTGCCGCTGTGTGTCGTTGAAGCCGCCACCGCGCAGGTCCTCCGCGGCCTCCTCACCGTGCCGCCGCAGCCACCGCGGCCTCCTCGCCGCGCCGCGCACCTTCATAAACCGACACACGGCCCAGAGCATCGGGCAGCCTCCGGCGAACTCCGCCACCGCTGGCACGCCTCCGGCATGGCGAACCACGCCAAAACAAACTGGCTCTGATACCAATTGTTGGCGCCGCTTTCTCGCAACGCCGCTTCTTCTTCTTCCTCACACAACTCTCACTTGTAGTTTCTCTCAAGAACACACATGATGAGAACACTCAACACATACACACGCACACGCCAAGGAAGACACCAGCACCAGCTTTGCCGAGTGCTCTCCTCCTTGGTCACACAAACACTACAATTTTGCCCAGCCCTCTCGGCTGCCTTTCTCATTCATTTGCTCAACTTATATAGCCAAGTACAAGAGTCAACGCACACACTAGCCAACCGCCATGCCCGGCCACTAACCCAACTAATCTACATACATGCAGGCGCACGTACACCACCCATGCAATCTCTCCACAACGACCGCAGGATTTGGCTGCTAACAAACTCATCGATGCTTATGCGGCCGTTGCGCAACCTCCAACGACCACACGACCAGCTCTATACGACCCGCCATGCATGTTGCTAGCCAGCCACGGCTGCCCGCACAACACCCATGTTTGCCTTATGTTGCCACATTATTTTTGTTACAGTTGCCTAACTTGAGTTGCTCAAATTGTTAGCCATACTTTGCCTTGCCTAAGGGAATCTTGCCACATGTGAGGTTCACTGCCCATAAAAAAATTCTTGCCTTAGGTGTGGCTAAAACCAAACACCCACGTAACTTGGCCAAAGTTGCGTAAGGTGAGGTGTGGCAAAGTGTGGCAATATGTGGCTAAAAACCAAACAGCCCCTTTAGTTCCCCTTGGTTCTGGCTGCCATCTTGACGCTGAGAGATGGGGGACCTCTAATCTTCAA
>NC_041390.1:3466278-3480445 GCF_002162155.2 Triticum dicoccoides | reverse complement strand
GCCTAAGGGGATCTCGACTTGGTGCAGATATGGTCATTGTTTTGCTTGTCAATCGCAGATCTGAACACTTTGGTTTTTTTTCCTCGCCTATGCATAACTTTGATCTTATATGACTTTGCTATTTTGTCGGCATGTTTTTGCATGTGTGTGGGTTGATTTGGCTGTGTGCATCCACCCTTTGTCAAAGAAATAAAGTAAAAAAGACATTGGTGTCCTTGTACATAGCAGCAAGCAATTTCTCAAGTAGAAGCCACATGGAAGGGCAAAAAAGGAAAAGGAAAGGGAGAAAAAGAACAGATACACTTTGTCCTTTAGTATCAGCCTGTGCGTTCCCCGACGGCACCCAGCGCTGGCGGCCGCCCATACAACCGGCACCGCATCGTGCCCGCTCGCCGCCATCTTCCCGGCCTCCGTAGTTCGTCCCAGCCCCAACCTCCCTCCGCGCTCCACCGTTCAGCCCTACCCCGAGCTCCTCCCGGGCACCGACGGCGGCCTTCTGGCACGGCTCCTCCGGGAAGAACGGTGAGCAAGGCCAACAGCGCCACATGCCTTTTCCAAAGGTGCTATGTCCCGAAAGATGGTTGCAATGGCATAGCACGGCACTGTGCGTTGACGCCGAAGCTGGACATGTGCACGGTGATTGCTTCTCGAGTCCGTTCAAATCGGTTTTGGTCTGCGCCTGCTGCACGCATGCAATTGGTGTTGTCTACGACTCGGCTTTTGGTGTTTGGGGAAACTTTTCGTAATGATGCTGAGATGATTCATCTTGGGATATTATTGTATATGTCTGGAAAAATGAGTTGATGTTTATTGTTGCTGTTGAAAATATGAGATGGATGGATGAATATTGTGTTGTTTCTGTTGTATTGATCTGACCCAAGTGTGGGGTATATATAGAGTACAATATGAGGGAGAGAGACTTGGATTAGAGGGCAAGTCCATACACGATTTAATCATATTCTATCTCTAACTCCTAATCTCCAACTTAAACATAATTATACTTCTAACATTTCCCCTCAGTCGTAGCGGGAGTGAAGCGGACGAGTACGACTGAATTTGAAGTCTTGTGTTTTCGTCATCTTCTCCGCTGCGCCGTCATCAACCGCGTCTCTGATGGGTCGGCACCTAGGGCGGTGACTGCGTCCCCTTCTGGTGCCTTCTTTGTCTCTCCTCTCTTTCCTCCCGCATTCACAACGGGAGTGGCGTGGACGCTAGTGACGACGCAGACGCTGTTGACTGGAGTTGTTGCCGATATGTTGCTGTAGACCAAACCATTAATATCGGTGTCGTAGTAGCCGATCATGCTGATGTAGCCGTGGTCGATATTGTCGTGGTCGATGGTGTAGTCGTCGTGAATGATGAAGCCGCACAAAGCCAGAGGCGCAAAAAAAAATGCGCTATGACGGAGCTGCAGACGTGGACAATGCACGTTGCGGATGTCAGCGGGTGCCGTCAGCGATGAGTCCAACGGTTTTGCCAAGACCGGAGAAAGCCCATCGGGCACACATCGGTTTTGTCAGAACCGTGTGGCCATGTAGGGGTCGTCACTATAGTGACGCCGTGTCGATGCAGTCGTGTCGTCGTGGATGACGCGGTCGATGCCATCATCGTGACGCGATTATTGCCGTCGTCAAGGTCGCGTCTTGCAGAACAATCTGTCAGAGGACGCTAGGTGTCCATCTTGTGGACGAGGCAGCGGTGGTGTGCTGACGAACGTGCTGATGAAGACCACGTTGATTAAGACCTTGACGATGAAGTGTCGGCGATGGCGTTGCAGCGGCATATCGACGATGATGAGTCGCTTGAAGGCGTCCCTCGCGGCGACCAAGTGTCGATGTCGTGTCGTGCCGAAGAAGTCGATGAATAATTGCGTCGCTTTCCACACCGGCCTGGCATGTGGATGATGCATGTTGATGTCGCTTCTCGTAGATGTACTGGACGAAGTTCTATATGACGATGTGGTCGTACAACTCGGTGTTGACGTTGGGCTCGACGAAGAATAACTGTGCAGATGGCGTGTCGATGTAGCGTGCTTGGGGCGCCCGCGGCTGATGCTGGCATAGTGCCCTCCCGTGATCCGAGACAAACTCTTGCATCGTAGTCTCGTGGAACATAACTCTCGATGGAGTCTGGTGCTCGTAACGTTTGCGCCTAACGCGGCCTGGAGTTGATGGAGTCCGTGTGCGCAGGAGGCCGGTTGGAGGTGCAGCGAGTTCAAGGATTGCATCTGCCGGGTCGAAGCTGACTTGCGCCTGAGCTGGAAGGAGACCCGTGCCGCCGCAGGGCGTCGCTGATTGAAGCCGGCTCTCCAGCGCCTAGGCTTGGTGCGCGCCTGCTGGATCATGCACGTGCCGCCGTGGAGAAGCCACGCGATTTTGGTCTGCTCGACGAAGCTTGCGGGGCCGGCTCGGACAAGACTCGGGCGCTCGATGTAGTTCGCTCGGACGGCTCGTGGGTGGCTGTAGACTTGTATGGCTCGGCGATGTGTCGGCTGCCCAAGTAGGTTGGCGTCGCCGCCGCACGGATCAGCGGGATTTTCTTTGTCGAACAGGATCAATTTAATACAAATTTATCTGGCTACTGAAAAAAGAAATAAATCTAGCTGAATATCGAAAATTGGAATTGACCTAATCTATAAAAGTGATCTAATCTATGGAACCGATATAATCTTTCGATCAATCGGGTGCCGCGTCCCCGAGGAGAGGAGATTTATCTCCCCGGGGGCGGCGTGCTGCGGAAGTGGTGGAAGGTTCTAGGATTGGCATCGTGAGACTAACCGCTCTAATACCATGTTAAAAATATGAGATGGATGAATATTGTGTTGTTTCTGTTGTATTGATCTGACCCAAGTGTAGGGTATATATAGAGTACAATATGAGGGAGAGAGACTTGGAGTAGAGGGCAAGTCGTACACGATTTAATCCTATTCTATCTCTAACTCCTAATCTCTAACTTAAACATAATTATACTTCTAACAGTTGCAAATCATGCACAATCGTGAGATATGACTTGATCGGCTTTTCAGTGAGTGTGCCTTGCTCACATTCGTTTTGATTGATGATATCGATTTTTGTGCAGGCATCAGCAGTTCTCTTGGAGTTGCTAAGACGTGGAATTAACTATCTGCTGTAGGTTCTACGCTGAAATTAACCCTCTCTGTAGTATCTTGTACGGCCGTGGCCTGTGAAGTGGGCTAGTAGGATTTAGTTGTGCAGCCAGTAGTCAAGTTATCAGTTTGGTTAGTGTCTTGCTAGTTGCTTTGGAATCTTTCAGTTAATTGCTATGCTGCATGTGATTCATTTGCTTTATGTTCTTAGCAAGCTTATTCGGTCATGCAAAGGCCAATACCCATGGCATTTTTTGTGTATTCGGGCTTCAGATTTCCGCTACTGATTGATGGCCAATACCCATGGCTGCATTTAGATCAATTCGGATTTCTGCTGCTGATGATCAAAGTGAAGCCTTGTTGAACTGCTGCTGCTTCCAAATCTGGAATAAATTATCGACTGCTTTGCCGTCTTTGTTAACCAAACATACATACATTCCATCCAGACAATTTATTACACTTTATTTATTACTAGCACACAAAGATCATCAGCAGCAAAATAAAAAAACACATATTTCCTTTTTGTTCCCTTTTGAATAAAACATGAAGTGGAATATTTTTTTAGTAGAACAGAGTTTTTTTTGATACAATTGTAGAAGGATTGTGATTTTTTTTCTTAGGGCAAGCATCAAGCTTTATTACGAAACAGTCTGGGCTAAATCGGCCAATACAGAATCAGCTACACAAGCTTTATTACTAAACTGTTTTTAATTTTTTGAGACAATAGTAGAACGAAGATGAAACTGTTTTTATTTTGAGACGACGAAGTATGAAATTACGAGTACATGGGCTTTGTCTTTTGGACGTGTCTACCGAGCAGCCGTTGGCTCGGTAGCACTACATGGCAGCCTTCCCTTTTTAGTGTGTTTTTGTCCTAATCAAACAAAGTATAAAAATATTGTGTCCTCCTGGCAAGAAAAAGACAAAGGCCATACAACGTGTTTAAAAAATTTGCGAAAAGCACACACGCGAACAAGTGTGAACGCATTTAACTTGGATTTTAAATTTTTTAAAAAGCCATAGCGTTTGAACCGAACATCGGAATTAAGACCCGCTTTCACCGTTGATAAATTCTTGATTGCTTTGCTGTCTTTGTCAACCAAACGTACGTACATCCATCCAGACAGTTTATTTATTACTAGCACACAAAAATCCATGCAAAATTTTAAAAGCACACATATTTCCTTTTTGTTCTCTTTTTGAGCAACACACGAAGTGAATTGTCTTTTTTAGCAGAACGAAGGTGATACTGTTTCAATTATTCAGAAGACGAATTATGAAACTATGATGAGTACACGGGCTTTGGTTTGACGCTCTCACCACAGCAGCAGTTAGAACCATGGACTCTTTTTCAGTTTAGCAACAGATTAGGCTGGGCTTGGATGGGCCAATGTTACAGGGCAGGCTGTGCTTACAAATCAGGCCACCCCTTTCTTCTTCCTCTCCTTCTCCATCCAATCTACGCAGTAGCTATTCCTTTTTCGTTTCTTCTTAATTTTCGCTTGTTAGTAAACCCTAGCCAGCCAGATTTCCCCCTCCAAATAAAACCCTAACATTCCTCCCCTGCTACCAGCAGCAGTGGGGAGAGGAGAGAGGATGCTGAGATTCCCCAAGGCCAAGGGTAAGATTCCCCATCCAGATCCTCTCCCTCTTTGTTTTTGCGCTATATATGCTGGCTCGATGGATGTGCATATGCGTCCATTGATTACTTGTTGTATGCCATGCAATGCTGTATAGACCATGATTGTTCATACGAAACTGCTCTACAAACGACAAAACGTGGACGACGTGTGGAGGACTACAAATCCAGCGGCCGTTGCTCTGCTCTGGACATGCATGTGTGCGGCCGGCTTAGCACTGTCGTCAGGAGTCGTCTGAATTTTTTCGTCCGTATAGCAATGCTGTTGTTTATATGTGTGTTGGATGTTTGCAACTGCCCTTACAGAAGAAACCAGTCCATTGATTGCATTTGTTGGTGGCTGTTGCTGTTTCAGGGTTGATCCCAATACGGGACCGCCATGGGTAGACGGCAGGAGGCTGCGGCGTTCCGTGCTACAAGTCAGCCCTGTGTCCGAGGTGCTTGGTGACGACAACCTCCTCATCGAGATCCTCCTCCACCTCCCTCCGAATCCGTCCTCGCTCCCCCGTGCGTCTACCGTATGCAAGCGCTGGGGCAGCATCCTCTCGGATCCCCAGTTCCGCAAAAACTTCCGCAAGCACCACCGGAAGCCTCCTCTGCTCGGCTTCTTTGAAGGGTATGCTGACCGCTTCACTTCCATCATGGACTCGCCTGACCGTATCACTGCGGCCTGCTTCTCCCTGCCCAAGAGAAGCACACCATACAGCAACCATGGAGAATACATGGGCTGCCGCCACGGCCTTGCTGTTGTAATCAACACGCAGGTGCGCCAGGCCGTCGTGTGGGACCCCCTCACTAGCCAACAACTCAACGTGGCTTTTCCACCAGGACTAGACGACGCCTTTACAGAGAGTTTCTGTATGTGGCATGGCACGGTGTTGTGCGCTGATGCCGTGTGCATGGAGATTGCTTCTCAAGCCCGTTTAAATTGGTTTTGGTCTGCTGCGGTGGATACAATACACAGGCATTTTGTTCTGTCTACGACTCGGCATCTGGTGTTTGGGGAGGTGTTTTCTCGACCGCGATATCACATATAATTTCTCTGTTAAGGCCCAGCATCCTAGTTCGGGATGAACTTTGCTGGTTGATTTCTAGAGGTGATATCCTTGTGTTTGATTTCGAAATTCAGAGCCTCAATTTCATCGAGAAGCCGGCATGCAACTATATTTCTGATGGGTGTTTTCAACTCTTACGAATGGAGGATGGTGGACTTGGCCTCGCCATTTTGTTGGACCTGACCATCCAATTATGGGTGAGGAAATCTAACTGTGATGGTGTTGTCGAATGGGTGATGCTGCAGAAAACCATTCCACTTGAGGGGATATTTCCAAGGATAGTGCATTCTTTATTTTTCGTCGGTTATGACGAGGACACAAATGTGATTGTTCTCACTACGACGACTGGAAATTTCACACTCGAAGTTGACTCTATGAAGATCAAACGTATTGTTAAGAGAAACACCTTATGTTTTGCCACCTTTTATTCCTACACAAATTTCTATACTGCAGGTAATGGCTCCCTGTCTACATTGCACAAGCTAAATGCTAACTATGATTTTGTGCTTGTAATGATATTTTCCTCCGAGGGTTTCTAACAATTGGAAACTGGCAACAACTGTAGTAAGAGAACATATATAGTGAAACCATTTGCAATGTGAATAGTTTATCACCTGGCACATCTAGAAGCTTAAAGCTTGTTAGGGATTCTCATTCACTATGTTTCCTTGCAAGATTTAATTTATCTTGAGTGATCTTGATACTAATTGTCAATTCGTTTTTTTTGGTGGGTGATAATCATCAATTTGTTATACATGCACTTTAATTTTTATCCAAACGTAGTACTAGTTCATTAGTTTCGCACATAACTATATAATGTTTGTTTGGTAAGTCAGGTTTCTCAATCCGTGCATATTTTGTTTCATTTGGTCATAACTGGTACATGCTCCCTCATAAAAGTCCCACCATTTATTTTTCCGGACCTTGCAATAGACGTGGCTTCGTTTACTATCCTTGGCACAAAAGCTAGTTTCCCATACTCTAGTTAGATGAGTATCTAGTGGTTTGCACATATGCATGCCTTCTTCGTTGACTCAACTTATCTTTATTTTCATTTGTTTCTGGGCTTCTTTCGGTTGTAGTCAGGGGAGTTGGGTGGAAAGCAGTGGATCTGGAACTGTGATCACACAAGATCTGCTAATGTGCTCTACTTAGGTAATTTTATATTTTTGTATATCTTTTATTAGCTTGGTTACTCAGTTTACATGCTGCATGTGGTCTATTCTTATATTTCTAAAGCATACCTTTCAGTAGAGATACCAGACATTTTTGCATTGTATTCTGAGCTTCTCATATGCGCTTGGCACACAAAGTAAATCCGGGCTGAGTTGACAATCTCGAAGTTCTGTTTTTTGCCTCAGATCATAGGCACCTAGTCACACTGATCATTCAGTTTCTACAGCGATCATATGTAGTTTATATAGCAAGAATCTCTAAAATATGTCATCAAATGGGTACCAGTACAAACTAAATGCTCTCTTATTGTTGTTTTCTGTTTGTATTATTTTGTCTAATAATACTCGGATGATTGAGCTTTGGATAATTTTTTCGGTATAATTTGGACTACGGCAGAGTTAATGTTTTTTTGGGGGGATCAGACAAATTTTGCTATTCTGTGGGTGAGAATTACAAATGTTTGACTGAGATGACATTGATTGTTCTGCAGGTATTAAGTGTTAAATTCGGGTTGCTGAGAGGCAGGCATGGCTATTTAGTGTGGGGAACTTCTTCTATTTTGATGTGGTCGGCGCTCAAATTATCCTGCTACGCAGTATGTAGGTTCTTCAGTTATGTATATGTTGTGGCATGTAACGTGGTTGATGCTCCTCCATGTACCACACTTCTCTCTCAAAGGACATAGCTCTGTTATACCAGTCTCCTTCTCGGGTAGTTTTAGCTGGATCGTCTGGGTGCATAACCACTGTGACGCAGAGACAGAGTTCATATTTTCTTGATTCTCTTGTTGCTCCCATATCTTTAGTCCGGGAGATATCCTTGACATACAAAGCAGCGATAGCTTCCCATTCATGGCTAGACTAAGGCACCTGCGGTTTGAATTCATCGTAGACGGAAGCTTAGTCAAGGAGATGTGGTCGGTCTGGGCATCTAGATTAATTATGTATGAGCATTCTCCATAATATAATAGCCAGTGTGCCATGCCACGACGCACAATGGCGTCGCTAAATGACCAGTAGCCTTCTGGTGGCGCATTAGCAGTTAGCACCGAAGCAATTGGTGCTCACGCTCCAGCTTGCTTTGTCGGACGAGAACACATGGAGGTCATACTTGAGGAAACTGTAGCTGGAGCCGATGATTACCACTTTGAAGAAAGGCGAAGTGTTGCCCCACGGTGACAGCTCGTGACAATCCGCAGCGGTTAGAATGGCGTAGCCGTTCGAGTTGTAATCGCTGAAATCGGAGCTAAACTCGAGAGGAGGGAGCCTGTCGCACGTACCAACGACCATGTCGCATACCGCCAGCTGCAGGATGGTCTGATTTGGCGTGACAGTCCCGCTGGTGCTGCGCAGCAAGAGGAGATTGTGGCGCCAGACGATCGGCACCGCATATTTAAAGAGGTCGGCGCGGGTAGTGGACACGATGGAGGCGAGGGTGCAGCAGCAAGGGCCCATAGGCGAGCGCTGCACAGGGACGAACAAGGGCTCCGGCGGCGGGTCCTGTCTTAGGTAGGGTCGGCGGCGTTCCCCTGTGAAGAAGCCGATGAAGGAGGAGGACGCGTCCTCTGGCCAGCGGCGCCGGAGGAAGGAGGGATCGACGACGAGACGGCTCCAATGGTTGCACGCCATGGCGCAGCGGAAGAGAGCAGCCGGGTCCTTGACGCGGACGAGGATCTCGAGGAGGATGTCATCGGGGAGCGAGAGTGCTGCCATGGCCGCCGCCCTGCAAGAACCCTTATCTGGATCTGGCGATGATTTTCTTTTTTGGTCTCCAAAATCCAATGCCCGTACGTCCTTTAATACCGTCCATGCAGCAAGAAAATACGCCCGTTAAAAATATGGTCTATGTTTTTTTTTGCATGGCAATACGTATCTCATTCATATGATAAAGAACAAAGTATAAGTCATGTAAAGACCGACATGACAAAACTGAAAAGATAGCAGAACATCTCTGAGCTTGACACCAACGCCCGTCACCTGCCTCCGGCACCACCACAGCAGGCATCGAAGAAAAGAATGACGAATCACCTCCACACCCGAGCTTGACGCGGCTCCATCGCTGATATGCAGCTTTGCGGACCTCCAAGGTGGCTCACCAAAAGTGAAGCCCTTACCGTTGAACGAATCAGACCAGGGCAATACCCTGGACACGACATCGAACTTCAGATCTGGCACCCCACCACGACTAAAACGCCGAAGGAGGAAACCATATCTGCCATCCACGAACCACAAGCCCAGCACATGCTCCGTCATCCAGATGTCGTCGATGCAGACCACAATCTGCATCCGCTCCTGGACTACCTCCCAAGCTCCGCACCGATGATGGAGCAAACGCCGTCGCAACGGCGGAGCCCGAGGACACAGGTCCACCACGAGGATGTCGCCGCTGCCACGCCATCTTTACTTGAACAGACTGGTTTCCAAATCCATCCCCAACCATAGGACCGATGGCCTAGTTAGGGAAGGATCCGAAGTATCTTTATTCAGCATTGTCATCGTCGCCGCCGAAGCAAAGACGATGAACAACCTAAAAACTAGACTACGAGAGAGTAAAAGCGATCCACACACGTGAATCCGGCGACCCCCACTAGTAGAAAAACCCCCATTCGTCCCGGTTGGTAAGGGCCTTTTGTCGAAGTTTGTGAACCGGGACTAAAGGGTTGTTACTAATGCCCTAACCCTTTAGTCCTGGTTCTTACACGAACCGGGACAGATGGGCCTCCACGTGGCCAGTGCGCCGAGCCCAGGCAGGAGGGCCTTTGGTCCCGGTTGGTGGCACCAACCGGGACCAATAGGCATCTACGCGTCAGCATTTAAGGGGCTGGGGGTTTTTTTTTTTTGAAAAGGAGGCGGTGGGGGTTGGGGGTTTTGGGGGTTTAATCTAGGTGTTTCATATATTGTGTTAGCTAGCTAATTAATAGAGAGAAGTGTCCTCTCTTATGTCCGTGCTTGGTCGACGCTATATATATATGTATATATAGAGAGGACTAGACACGCTAGCTAGTAAGCAAATGAAGGAAACAGAAGATCGTAATGAACATATGCATACAGAGAGAAGTGATATCGACCACCTCTCCTTCTCCGAGAGACTGGTCGAACAGTAAGTTCTCGTATATCTATCCGACACTACCGGCTACATATATATAATAATTATCTCTTACAATGTAATTAATGTCCTAATTATATATGAACACATGGTCCGCATAGTATTCTCCGTCTTCAGCGATCACGTGGTCAAGGAAGAATGCCGCCAATTCCTCTTGAATTGCTCGCATACGATCTGGTGCTAGGAGTTCATCCCGCAGCCGAAACATCTAATTTGAACAAGGGGTTAATAAACATGAATAAATGAAACTCAACACAAATGATGGTAATAAAATAAAATTGTGAATATTATTGCTTACGCACTTCATATTGTTCATCAGAGTAGCCCCTTTCACAGGTCGTGTGGCGGATGGACTCGCAAACGTAGTATCCAAAGAAATCATTCCCTTGTTCCTGCCACAACCACTTTACAAGAAATAGAGGTCAATCAAACTGATAAGCAAGCATGCCAAATGGTATTGATGAAACTAGCGCTTGAATCACTAGGAGATGCGTGGAACATGTTACTATAGTACTTACTTTCGGGTGTCTAAATTGCAGCTTCTTCGGCAGTCCCGGAGCTTTTTTGGTGAATTTTCTCCAAACCCTGCCAGACAAAGAAAACAATTACTTGATATCAGGAAATGAACAAAGTTGCTGATATGGTGGATAATGATCGATTTAACTTACTTCTCGAGCATTTGAGTCATGTCCGCATAGTCTTGGGGATCTTTTCGTCTCGAGTCTAAGACGGTTACTAGTCCCTACTGAAACTTAATCTCTAGGAGAATATAGTGGAACCTGCGCACACATGCATAACTCATCAATTGCATTACTATAACCTGGACTAATAAGGGAAACCGAATATGCACAAGACAGTAACACTCACTTGAAGTTATAAGGAAAGAGCATTATATCTTTGTTTTCATTTATTACCAACGATCGTAGCAAGTTGGCCTCGGTATCTTCAACACGATATTTAACCTCAGTTGCATCTATGAGATTTGTGTTAATGAACCAAATATCACCGATTTGTCTTTTCTTCAATTGGGCGATCTTCAGTCTGCATAACATAGTGAGGATAATTATAAATACATGCAACGAAAGAGCTGACCTATATAGAGAGACTTAATGACAGAAGTTGTACTACTTACAGACAGTAGCAAGTGACCGTTGCTTTATCGAGGGCCTTTTGATTGAAAAACTGGAAGAACTCCTCAAATGGAACATTCAATAGTTCAATTCCAATGAGGTCATGCTCCTCTCTAACTCTCAGCGTCAAAGTATTCCTCCCCCTAGACTCTCTGCAGGTTTTCATGTACCAATCATGGAATCTTCGCATCATCATTGTTAGAGATCTTTCATCTTTGACGAGAGGCTTCCCGTACTCGTATTTGTGTTCCTCCACCTCCAAGAACTCATAACGTACATCGTCGAGCAGGTAATCTCTAAGATTGCTATAACCGGGCACCATCCTCGGATCATTAGTAGGCACCTTGAGCGGGGGGAATGATTGGTTCGCTTGTTCGCCGAGCTGGGGAATTTTTTTCCCAGCTCGTCGTTCTTTTAACCTTTGATCACTGACAGTACTTCCCGACCGCTTCGCTTCGACAAATGACTTTGCAAGAATGCGGTCATAGTTGGCTTTCGGCGGAGACTTTGCTGGTTTTTTCAGAGCAGCCAGAGTGCGCTTCGCTTTCACCGGATCTACCTTCTCCTCCGGAGGTGGATGTTTCTTTGCTTTCACCCCTTCAAAGAAGTTCCTCATTTTGGCTCGCGTGATCTTGGCGTTCTCCTCCGGGGTCCTCTCATATGGTAACTTCTCTGGAGTCTTCAGAGAAGGACCGAATCTGTATTGCCTCCCGCCTCTGGCTGTACTGCTAGATGCCGGTAGAGCAGACGGAGCGGCTGCGGCTGTCTTCTTTCCTTGCTTACAAGGCAGAGGAGAAGGACTACGACGCGCCGGAGCAGCCAGAGCGGCAGCGGGTCTCTTCCGCCCTTGCTGATGAGGCGGAGAAGGAGGAGGCTGGCTGCTCGGGCGCGCCGGCGCAGGCAGAGAAGGAGGCGGAGTGCCGCCACACGCCGGAGAAGGAGGCCGACTGCCTTGATCGTCACTCGCCGGAGGAGGAGGCGGTGGAGGAGGCGGAGTGCCCTGACTCGCCGGAGGAGGAGGAGGAGGAGGCAGAGGCGTCCAGTTCGGAAGGTTGATGAGCTCCTTCCGCCATAGGCATGGAGTTTTCAGAGCAGAACCCAGTCGAGTCTCCCCTTCACCAGTAGGGTGGTCAAGCTTGAGGTCCTCAAATCCCTCCGTTATTTCATCCACCACCACCCTAGCATATCCTTCTGGAATCGGCCGACAGTGAAAAGTTACGCCAGGTTCAGTAGGAAAAACAGAGCCAACAGCCGCCTTGACCTTCAAATTCATACATTGCGTCATAAGGTGGCAATTTTGAGACTCCGTGATAGCATCCACGGGATAGCTGGCAGGAGCCGTCAAGACATGCTCCGGCTGAAGCAGCTCAGTGGAAGCCACACTGCTTCTCTGCTGAGATGGCGGGGTAGCTTCGGCAGGTCGCTTGCTGCGATTTGCTTCTTGTTCCTCTATCTCTTGTACCCTTGCGTGCAGCGCCTGAATTTGGGCATGCTCCACTTTTTTCCTCCTCTCCTGGCATTTGTAACCGCCTGCGTACGGAAAACCAGCATTCCACGGAACGGAGCCTGGCGTGCCTCGTGTCCGTCCAGGGTGCTCAGGATTCTCGAGGGCCATTGTGAGCTCGTCGTTCTCTTTGTCTGGAACGAACGTCCCTTGCTGCGCTGCATCGATATAGTGCTTTAGCTTCTTGACTGGTATGTTCATTTGCTCGTCCGTCCAAACGCATTTCCCTGATACAGGGTCCAAGGTTCCGCCAGCCCTAAAGAACCAAGTCCGGCAACGGTCTGGCCAGTTCATTGTCTCTAGTTCGATCCCTTTATCAAGCAGATCATTCTCAGCCTTGGCCCACATAGGCCGGGCTTTGAGGTAGCCACCTGACCCTGTGCAATGGTGAAGCTTCTTCTTTGCAGCATTTTTCTTGTTTGTCGCCGACATCTTCTTACTCTTTTCCTATGTCTTGTAGGCCACAAATGCGGGCCAGTGATCTCTGATCTTCTCATATCTGCCGATGAATTCTGGTGTCTCTTCTTTGTCGAAAAACGTTTTCAGCTCATTCTTCCACCTCCTGAATAGGTCTGCCATCTTCTTAAGAGCATGAGACTTGATTAATTGCTCTTTAACTGGCTTCTCCGGATCCTCCTCTGGTGGTAACGTGAAATTTGCCTTCAGCTCAGTCCAAAGATCATCTTTCAGCATATCATTGACATAAGACACCTCAGGGTCTTCGTTCTTAGTCTTACACCATTGCTGGATGCTGATCGAGATCTTGTCCCTAACAAGAACCCCGCACTGAGCAACAAATGCTTCCTTTGTCCGGATGGGTTCAATCGGCATGCCATCGCGCGCGATTTCTATGATCTCAAACCTTTCATCCGAGCGCAACTTTTTCTTCAGGCCTCGTCTCTTTACCGAAGTTGTGCTCGATCCGGAGGGCTAGAAAAAAGAAGAATTAGACGAGAGTTAATTAATATGTGTACATACCAAAATAATGAATGCATCAATTAGCTAGTCATCACATGCTTAACTAATATATTTACCTGGCCGGACTCTGTTCAGTCACCGGAACCGTCACCACGGGCTCCGTCTTGCACCAGCATTGGGTCACTGGAGCCATCATAATCATGTCTTTCCTCCTCCATTCTTCGATCACTGTAGCCTGCTTCTTCTTCACCCTGTTCTGCTTCCAGACCATCATTGTCGTTAAGATACGACATGACATCACCTTCGGCTAAGATTATGTCCCCCAACACCTGTTCTTGTTCCTCGTCACGTCCGAACTCCATTGTTTGTGCAAATATTACAACATGGCAATTATTACACAAACATGACAACATGTGGATATATTAGTGGCAAATGTAGACCTAGCTTATTCCGGGTTTGGGGTGGCCTCGACAACGCTTCAAGGGTAGGGGTGCGGCGGGAGGGGGTAGGAGACCGACATCGTTTTTTTCTAGG
>NC_041390.1:3464519-3466027 GCF_002162155.2 Triticum dicoccoides | reverse complement strand
CCGTGGTATAAGTTATCACGGTCGAAGTTATCCGGGAGGGGGTTATATCGACAACGACGACATACATACATGGGAAATTAATGTTATCGGGGAGGGGGTAGGTCGAACCCCCCCTCGTGTTGAAGTTATCGGGACACGGGGTATATCGACAATGACATATCCAATAAAAAATAAGAAGACGAAGAAGAAATAAAAAGAGGAGAAGAAGATATTAATAGAGGAGAATATTGAAGAAAAAAAGAAGAAAAAAGAGGTTTTTCTTCTTCTCCTCTATTCCTTTCTTCTTCTCCTCTATTCCTTCCTTCTTCTCCTCTTCTTTTTCTACTTTTTTCTTCTTCTTATTTATTTCTCCTCTTCTTCCTCTCCTCTTCTTCTCCTCTTCTTCCTCTTCTTATTTTCCTTTTTCCTCTCATTCCTTTTCTTCTTCTTCCTTTCCTAGCTAGATATATAAAACTTTTCTAAAAATGTAACTTTTGCATACATACATGGGAAAATAATATTATCGGGGAGGGGGTAGGTCGAACCCCCCCTCGTGTTGAAGTTGTCGGGACACGGGGTATATCGACAATGACATATCCGATAAAAAAAATAAGAAGACGAAGAAGAAATAAAAAAAGGAGAAGAAGATATTAATAGAGGAGAAGATTGAAGAAAAAAAAAGATGAAAAAAAGAGGAGAAGAAGAAAGAAATAGAGGAGAAGAAGAGAAAATAGAATATTCTATTTTATCTTCTTCTCCTCTATTCCTTTCTTCTTCTCCTCTTCTTTTTCTTCTTTTTTCTTCTTCTTATTTATTTCTCCTCTTCTTCCTCTCCTCTTCTTCTCCTTTCTTCCTCTTCTTATTTTACTTTTTCCTCTCATTCTTTTTCTTCTTCTTCTTCCTTTTCTAGCTAGATATATAAAACTTTTCTAAAAATGTAACTTTTGCATACATACATGGGAAAATAATATTATCGGGGAGGGGGTAGGTCGACCCCCCCTCGTGTTGAAGTTATCGGGACACGGGGTATATCGACAACGACATATCCGATAAAAAATCAGAAGACGAAGAAGAAATAACAAGAGGAGAAGAAGAAAGGAATAGAGGAGAAGATCGAAGAAAAAAAAAGAAAAAAAAAGAGGAGAAGAAGAAAGGAATAGAGGAGAAAAAAAAGAATAGTCTACTTTTTTTCTTGTTTTTTCCTTTTTCTTATTTATTTCTCCTCTTCTTCTCCTTTCTTCCTCTTCTTATTTCCTTTTTCCTCTCATTCTTTTTCTTCTTCTTCTTCCTTCTTAAAAATACATTAAGTAGTATTGCTTGCTTTTTTTAAAATAATGTTCAAAAATAAAAGTAGTATTGCCTCTTTTTTCCTCTCATTCTTTTAAAATAAGGTTTTGCCTAATTCATTGTTCATATGAATATACAAACATTTGCATATTTATAATAAATAATATCACCAAAAAATTATATGAACAGAAAAAAAATCCTATTTTTTCTAAAAATCTATCTTTTGCATATATACATGAACA
>NC_041390.1:3462491-3463460 GCF_002162155.2 Triticum dicoccoides | reverse complement strand
GATGACGTCGACGGGGCAAGCTCGATCGGGCAGCCTGGCGGCGTCATCGGGCGAACTGATGCAGATGATGTCTGAAAAACGCCAAGTGCTTTCTTATATACTGAGAGCATTGGTCCCGGTTCGTGGCAGCAACCGGGATCAATGCCACCCTTTAGTCCCGGTTGGTGGCACCCACCGGGACCAAAGGCCTCTTTTCAGCAGCCCAAAGGGCGGGAAGCGGCGGCCTTTGGTCCCGGTTGGTGGCACCAACCGGGACCAAAGGCCTTGTGCTGGAACTGGCGCGGTGCGGTGGGATGTTTAGTCCCACCTCGCTAGCCGAGAGGCTTCGACAATGGTTTATAAGCGCTACTGCGCTGACCACTTCGAGCTCCTCTCAAATGCAGGCTTACGGGCCTAAAGTCACTTTATCTTCCCGTGGGCCTACTGGGCCTCCTGCGGGCCTGAATCCGGGCCCAAGGTAGGGTTTCTAGTTGTATTCAGGCCGTGGGGGCCCAGTAGGTGGCACTTTGTTTGTTTTTTTGTTTTCTTTGTTGCTTTATTTATTTTATTTTGTTTCTACTTACAACAAAATACTTAATGTTGCTATTTTTATTTTTTTCCAGTTTTTTGTTTTGTTTTTTGCATTATTTATTTTCTTTTGTTCCTTGCTTTATTTTTTATATTCTTATTGCTTTTAGGTCAGAAAAATTATAAACTTTCTGTTAGTGCCATTAGTTTTCAAATTTGAATAGTTAAAATTTGAATTCTTTGAAATTTGTGTGAATCACAAGTTTGTGATTAACTTTACTATAAACATAGTTTTTTTCCAGTTTTTTGTTTTGTTTTTTGCATTATTTATTTTCTTTTGTTTTTTGCTTTAATTATTAATTCTTTTTTGCTTTTAGGTTAGCAAAATTATAAACTTTCTGTTAGTGCCATTAGATTTAGAAAAATTATAAACTTTGTGTTAGTGCCATTAGTTTTAAAATT
>NC_041390.1:3461907-3462481 GCF_002162155.2 Triticum dicoccoides | reverse complement strand
CACCAACCGGGACCAAAGGCCTTGCGTTGCCCGTGGCCAAAAGTTTAGTCCCACCTCGCTAGTTGAGAGGGGCTCGGAGTGGTTTATAAGCCCCACTGCGGCTACCCTCTCGAGCTCCTCTCAAATGCAGGCATACGGGCCTAATCTCTCATTGTGCTGCCTGTGGGCCTATTGGGCCTTCTACGGGCCTGAATCCTGGCCCAGGTTGGATTTCTAGTCGTACTCAGGCCGTCGTGGCCCAATAGGTGGCAGTTTTTTTCAAGTTTTTTTGTTTTGTTTTTCGCATTATTTATTTTCTTTTTTTTGCTTTATTTTTTAGTTTTTTTTGCTTTTAGGTCAGAAAAATTATAAACTTTCTGTTAGTGCCATTACTTTTCAAATTTGAATAGTTAAAATTTGAATTCTTTGAAATTTGTGTGAATCACAAGTTTGTGATTAACTTTACTATAAAAATAGTTTTTTTCTAGTTTTTTGTTTTGTTTTTTGCATTATTTATTTTCTTTTGTTTTTTGCTTTATTTTTTAATTCTTTTTGCTTTTAGGTCGCCAAAATTATAAACTTTCTGTTAGTGCCA
>NC_041390.1:3460657-3461792 GCF_002162155.2 Triticum dicoccoides | reverse complement strand
GTGATTAACTTTACTATAAAAATAGTTTTTTTCCTTTTTTTGTTTTGTTTTTTGCATTATTTATTTTGTTTTGTTTTTTGCTTTAATTTTTAATTCTTTTTGCTTTTAGGTTATCAAAATTATAAACTTTCTGTTAGTGCCATTAGTTTTAGAAAAATTATAATCTTTCTGTTAGTGCCATTAGTTTTCAAATTTGAATAGTTAAAATTTGAATTCTTTGAAATTTGTGTGAATCACAAGTTTGTGATTAACTTACTAAAAAATGAGCATAGATGCACTTATAGAGAAAATTCAACCTAAATTCATAGTAAATTTCTATGAATTTCAGAGAAATTCACTCTGAATTTAGGTTAAACTTTTCTCTATAAGGGCATCTATTTTCATTTTGAGAGGAGATCAACAAGGCAGAGAGGGAAGGGCTTATAAACCGGTGTGAGCCCCTTTCGGTTGGCGAGGTGGGACTAAACTCTGCCCGCAACGAGGACCAACCCTTTTGTCCCGGTTTGTGGCACAAATCGGGACTAATGGTCATGGGCCAGGGGCAAGGAGCATTGGTCCCGGTTGGTGCCATGAACCGGGACCAATGCCCCTTTAGTCCCGGTTGGTGGTACCAACCGGGACCAATGGCCTTGCGCTGCCCGCGGCCAAAAGTTTAGTCCCACCTCGCTAGTTGAGAGGGGCTCGGAGTGGTTTATAAGCCTCACTGCGGCTGCCCTCTCGGGCTCCTCGCAAATGCAGGCTTACGAGTCTAATCTCACACTATGCTGTCTGTGGGCCTATTGGGCCTTCTGCGGGCCTGAATCCTGGCTCAGGTTGGGTTTCTAGTCGTATTCAGGCCGTGGTGGCCCAATAGGCGGCAGTAATGTTTTTTATTTTTTTCCAGTTTTTTGTTCTGTTTTTTGCAATATTTATTTTCTTTTGTTTCTTGCTTTATTTTTTAATTCCTTTTGCTTTTAGGTCAGAAAAATTGTAAACTTTCTGTTAGTGCCATTAGTTTTCAAATTTGAATAGTTAAAATTTGAATTCTTTGAAATTTGTGTGAATCACAAGTTTGTGATTAACTTTACTATAAAAGTAGTTTTTTTTCCAATTTTTGTTTTTTTTTTGCATTATTTATTTTATTTTGTTTTTTTGC
>NC_041390.1:3383016-3460448 GCF_002162155.2 Triticum dicoccoides | reverse complement strand
TTTTGCTTTTTTTTAAATTCCTTTTGCTTTTAGGTCAGCAAAATTATAAACTTTCTGTTAGTGCCATTAGTTTTAGAAAAATTATAAACTTTCTGTTAATGCCATTAGTTTTCTAATTTAAGTAGTTAAAATTTGAATTCTTTGAAATTTGTGTGAATCACTAGTTTGTGATTAACTTTACTATAAAAATAGTTTTTTTTCCAGTTTTTTGTTTTGTTTTTTGCATTATTTATTTTCTTTTGTTTTTTGCTTTATTTTTAATTCTTTTTGCTTTTAGGTCAGAAAAATTATAAACTTTCTGTGAGTGCCATTAGTTTTAGAAAAAATTATAAACTTTCTGTTAGTGCCATTAGTTTTAGAAAAAATTATAAACTTTCTGTTAGTGCCATTAGTTTTCAAATTTGAATAGTTAAAATTTGAATAATGGTATTACGAGGGCCGAAACATAAGACATTAAAGCATTTCAAATGAACTCTGAAAAGGTTGAAAGTTCGCATGGTATCGTAATTTCACCCACATAGCATGTGCATGTACAAAACGGACAATGGCATCATACTCATCTGTTACAAAGTTGGCATGGTATCATCATAATAGTTGCGGGAGAAAGTCTTCACTTTTTCTTCACTTGTGTCATTTGCTTATTGCGCCATAACCATGGATAATCTTCATCGTTTATCAGGATGCTTGGGTCAGCCTTGACTTTAAAGGAAGGAATTTCATGAAACTTTTCATAATCATCAGACATGTCTTCTTGCCCTCCACTCCCACGATGTCCCTTTTTCCTGAAAGAACTATGTGGTGCTTTGGCTCATCATATGATGTATTCGCTTCCTTATCTTTTCTTTTTCTCGGTTTGGTAGACATGTCCTTCACATAGATAACCTGTGCCACATCATTGGCTAGGACGAACGGTTCGTCTGCATACGCAAGATTGTTGAGATCCACTGTTGTCATTCCGTACTATGGGTCTACATGTACCCCGCCTCCTGACAGATTGACCCATTTGCACTTAAACAAAGGGACCTTAAAATCATGTCAGTAGTCAAGTTCCCATATGTCCACTATGTAACCACAATATGTATCCTTTCCCCTCTTGGTTGCTGCATCAAAGCGGACACCGCTGTTTTGATTGGTGCTCTGTTGATCTTGGGCGATCGCGTAAAATGTATTCCCATGTATCTCGTATCCTTTGTAAGTCAATACAGTCAACAAGTACAGCTCATCACAAACAGTGTTGTCACCTCTGAGACGTGTTTCCAACCAACTGCTAAAAGTCCTGATGTGTTCACATGTAATCTAGTCGTCGCACTGCTCCAGGTGTTTGGAGCACAGACTGTTCATCGACATACAGAGTCACCAAGGTAGAGTACTGTAGAACTGTGTAGTGTGCTTGAGACCAAGAATATCCGCCCCTGCATACTATTGAGGCCCCTCCTAGCATGCCTTTTCCAGTCAGTCTCCCCTCATACCGCAATTTAGGGAGACCTATCTTCTTAAGGCCAGGAATGAAGTCAACACAAAACCCAATGACATCCTCTGTTTGATGGCCCATGGAGATGCTTCCTTCTGGCCTAGCGTGGTTACGGACATATTTCTTCAGGACTCCCATGAACCTCTCAAAGGGGAACATATTGTGTAGAAATACGGGCCCCAGAATGACAATCTCGTCGACTAGATGAACTAGGACATGCGTCATGATATTGAAGAAGGATGATGGGAACACCAGCTCGAAACTGACAAGACATTGCGCCACATCACTCCTTAGCCTTGGTACGATTTCTGGACCGATCACCTTCTGAGAGATTGCATTGAGGAATGCACATAGCTTCACAATGGCTAATCGGACGTTTTCCGGTAGAAGCCCCCTCAATGCAACCGGAAGCAATCGCGTCAAAATCACGTGGCAGTCATGAGACTTTAGGTTCTGGAACTTTTTCTCTGGCATATTTATTATTCCCTTTATATTCGACGAGAAGCCAGTCGTGACCTTCATACTGAGCAGGCATTCAAAGAAGATTTATTTCTCTTCTTTCGTAAGAGCGTAGCTGGCAGGACCTTTATACTGCTTCGGAGGCATGCCGTCTTTTTCGTGCAAACGTTGCAGGTCCTCCGGTGCCTCAGGTGTATCTTTTGTCTTCCCATACATGCCCAAGAAGCATAGCAGGTTCACGCAAAGGTTCTTCGTCACGTGCATCACGTCGATTGAAGAGCGGACCTCTAGGTCTTTCCAATAGGGTAGGTCCCAAAATATAGATTTCTTCTTCCACATGGGTGCGTGTCCCTCAGCGTCATTCGGAACAGCTAGTCCGCCGGGACCATTTCCAAAGATTACATGTAAATCATTGACCATAGCAAGTACGTGATCACCGGTACGCATGGCGGGCTTCTTCCGGTGATCTGCCTCGCCTTTGAAATGCTTGCCTTTCTTTTTTATATTGATGGTTGGTCGGAAGAAATCGACAATGGCCCAGGTACACATTCTTCCTGCATTTGTCCAGGTATATACTTTCAGTTTCTTCTAACTAGTGCGTGCATGCGTGGTATCCCTTGTTTGTCTGTCCTGAAAGGTTACTGAGAGCGGGCCAATCGTTGATGGTTACAAACAGCAACGCGTGCAGGTTAAATTCCTCCTGTTTGTGCTCATCCCACGTACGTACACCGTTTCCATTCCACAGCTGTAAAAGTTCTTCAACTAATGGCCTTAGGAACACATCAATTTCGTTGCCGGGTTGCTTAGGGCCTTGGATGAGAATTGGCATCATAATGAACTTCTGCTTCATGCACATCCAAGGAGGAAGGTTATACATACATAGAGTAACGGGCCAGGTCCTGTGATTGCTGCTCTACTCCCCGAAAGGATTAATGCCATCCGCGCTTAAACCAAACCATGCATTCCTTGGGTCACTTGCAAACTCAGGCCAGTACTTTCTCTCGATTTTTCTCCACTGCGACCCGTCAGCGGGTGCTCTCAACTTCCCGTCTTTCTTACGGTCCTCACTGTGCCATCGCATAAACTTGGCATGCTCTTTGTTTCTGAACAGTCGTTTCAACCGTGGTATTATAGGAGCATACCACATCACCTTTGCAGGAACCCTCTTCCTGCGGGGCTCGCCCTCAACATCACCAGGGTCATCTCGTCTGATCTTATACCGCAATGCACCACATACCGGGCATGCGTTCAAATCCTTGTACGCACCGCGGTAGAGGATGCAGTCATCAGGGCATGCATGTATCTTCTGCACCTCCAATCCTAGAGGGCATACGACCTTGTTTGCTGCGTATGTTCTGTTGGGCAATTCGTTATCCTTTGGAAGGTTCTTCTTCAATATTTTCAGTAGCTTCTCAAATCCTTTGTCAGGCACAGCATTCTCAGCCTTCCACTGCAGCAATTCCAGTACGGTACCGAGCTTTGTGTTGCCATCTTCGCAATTGGTTTACAGCCCTTTTTTGTGATCCTCTAACATGCGATCGAACTTCAGCTTCTCCTTTTGACTTCCGCATTGCGTCCTTGCATCGACAATGACCCGGCGGAGATCATCATCATCGGGCACATCGTCTGGTTCCTCATGATCTTCAGCAGCTTCCCTCGTTGCAGCATCATTGGGCACATCATCTGGTTCTTCTTGATCTTCAGCAGCTTCCCCTGTTGCAGCATCATCGTATTCAGGGGGCACATAGTTGTCATCGTCCTCTTCTTCTTCACTGTCTTCCATCATAACCCCTATTTCTCTGTGCCTCGTCCAAACATTATAGTATGACATGAAACCATTGTAAAGCAGGCGGGTGTGAAGGATTTTCCGGTTAGAGTAAGACTTCGTATTCCCACATTTAGGGCATGGACAACACATAAAACCATTCTGCCTGTTTGCCTCAGCCACTTCGAGAAAATCATGCACGCCCTTAATGTACTCGGAGGTGTGTCTGTCACCGTACATCCATTGCCGGTTCATCTACGTGCATTATATATAATTAAGTGTGTCAAAAACCATTAGAGAACATCATGAATAGATAATTAAGTGACCAAATTAATAGAAGTTCATCATCACATTAAAACCAAAGTACATACATAGTTCTCATCTAACAACATATAGCTCTCTAGAGTATCTAATTAATTAAACCATACAATGAAACTATGTAAAACATTTCAATGCGAAAACAAATGCGATCAATCGCAACCAAGGTAACAATTGATCCAACGGCATAATGATACCAAGCCTCGGTATGAATGGCATATTTTCTAATCTTTCTCATCTTCAAGCGCATTGCATCCATCTTGATCTTGTGATCATCGACGACATCCGCAACATGCAACTCCAATATCATCTTCTCCTCCTCAATTTTTTTAATTTTTTCCTTCAAGTAATTGTTTTCTTCTTCAACTAAATTTAACCTCTCTACAATAGGGTCGGTTGGAATTTCCGATTCAACTACCTCCTAGATAAATAAAATATATGTCACGTTGGTCGGCATAATTGTCATAAACAATAAATGAACCAAATAGCTATAAAAAGATAATATATACCACATCCGAATCATAGCCAGGACGAGGGCCGATGGGGGCGGATACCAAAACCATCGCACTATATAATAGCAAGCAATAATAAAAGTAAGAGAATTAGACAAGTATCTATCTAAAGTAAGAATTTTTTCTTTCAGAAAGAAGATAAGAACAAGAGGCTCACCACGGTGGTGCCGGCGACGAGATCGATGTGGGCGATCGACGGCGGTGAAGACGGGAGTGGGACATGACGGGCCACTAAACCTAGACAAATCTCGAGGAAAATGGAGCTTTGAGGTCGAGCTTCGAGAGGAGAAAGCTTAACTACTGTGGCTCGGGCATTTCATCGAACACCTCATGTGCATAAGAGGTGAGCTAGAGCACCACAAAGCCCTCCCCTTGCCGGCCAGAGAAAAACAGAGCACTGGGGTGCTCTGCTCGCGGGCGAGGGGTATATATAGGCACCTCATTGGTCCCGGTTCATGGCATGAACCGGGACTAAAGGGAAGCCAGTGGTCCTGGTTCAAGCCACCAACTGGGACCAATGGTGGTGGGCCAGGAGCGAGGCCCATTGGTCCTGGTTCATCCCACCAACCGGGACCAAAGGGGCATGACGAACCGGGACCAATGCCCCCACGAGGCCCAGCAGGCCCCTGGCCTCACGAACCAGGACCAATGCCCCCATGGGTCCCGGTTCTAGACTGAACCGGGACTAATGGGCTGACCCGGCCTGAACCAAAGCCCTCTTTTCTACTAGTGCCCCCTCACCACCGACGACCGAGGTCACCGGCGGAGGGGATCCGCCGGAGAGCGGCGTTGGAAGATCGGCTTCCCCCGGCGGCGGCTAGGGTTCCAGCCATCAGGGACGTGGTAGCTAATATGGTCTATGTTGGAAAGTTAACTCAGGTATATATAACACGTGTGTTAAAAAAGGTATCTATAATACGTAGAAGAAAAAGGAGCACACGTCAAAAATGGAGGAGCACGATGCAAAAGAAAACGGAAAAACTAACGCCCACACGTGTGGGCGTTTGCACATCGCCCACACGCCTCCATCATCACTTATTTGCCACATATAAACAGATGACATTAGTAGAAATCTTTTGGGTTTTCGGCTTAAAAATATTTTCTTTCGTAATTAAAAAAGCGAATTAAAAATCCGTTTTCACCATTAAATCCGTCTCGATGAGATCTTCAAAACTAGACCCCATGTTGATATGTTTCGGTGAAATTATTTTTGTCCAAAAGTTGCCATGATGTTTACATTGTAGTTGCCATAGTGCTTAAACTAAAGTTTCCATGTGGCAATTTTAGTTTATAGATCATGGCAATTTTATTTTTTTGATGATGGCAATTCCAGTAGTTTGACCATGAAAGTATTTTTTGTATGAACCATGGAAATTTTAAATGCATGTATCATGGCAATTTTAGTTTATGGTGCATGAAAAGTCTAGTTTCTTAATTCCCCGTTTTATAATAGGCCAAAATTTATTTTTAAATGTATAAGAAAATAGCTGAAACATATCATGGAAACTTCAGTGTAAACATCATGGCAATTCATGTGTAATAGACATGACAACTTTTAACCAATTTTTTTTCATTGAAATATATTGATATGAGATCTAGCTTCGAAGATCTCGTCGCGAGGGATTTAATGGTGAAAACAGATGTTCAATCGGATTTTTCATTTAAGAGATAAAACATTTTTAAAACAGAAAATCCAAAAAGATTTCCACATGCGTGCATGCGGTGACATGGCGTAGTCTGTGTGTTATAGAGCATGTCGGCGGTTTTGACTCCCACCACACGTGTGGGCGTTAGTGTTCTCCAAAGAAAAAGGAGGAGCAACCCTTCATAATTTTCCCTAGTTCTTGCTGATGGATCCCCAAGGCCAAGGGTAAGATTCCCGTTCCTCTCCCTCGTCATTCCTTTGTGCGTAATATGCTATATCGATCAGGGACACTGATACGTCTCCAACGTATTTATAATTTTTGATTGATCCATGCTATATTATCTTCTGTTTTGGAAATTATTAGGCTTTATTATTCACTTTTATATTATTTTTGGGACTAACCTATTAACCGGAGGCCCAGCCCAGAATTGTTGTTTTTTTTCCTATTTCAGAGTTTCGCAGAAAAAGAATATCAGACGGAGTCCAAACGGAATGAAACCTTCGGGAACTTGATTTTCGGAACGAACACGATCTAGGAGACTTGGACCCTATGTCAAGGAAGCTTCCAGGAAGCCACGAGGTAGGGGGGCGCGCCTACCCCCTGGGCGCGCCCTCCACCCTCGTGGGCCCCACATTGCTCCATCGACGTACTCCTTCCTCCTATATATACCTACGTACCCCTAAACGATCAGATACGGAGCCAAAAACCTAATTCCACCGCTGCAACCTTCTGTACCCACGAGATCCCATCTTGGGGCCTGTTTCGGAGCTCCGCCGGAGGGGGCATCAATCACGGAGGGCTTCTACATCAACACCATAGCCTCTCCGATGAAGTGTGAGTAGTTTACCTCAGACCTTAGGGTCCATAGTTATTAGCTAGATTGCTTCTTCTCTCTTTTTGGATCTCAATACAATGTTCTCCCCCTCTCTCGTGGAGATCTATTCGATGTAATCTTCTTTTGCGGTGTGTTTGTTGAGACCGATGAATTGTGGGTTTATGATCAAGTTTATCTATGAACAATATTTGAATCTTTTGAATTCTTTTATGTATGATTGGTTATCTTTGCAAGTCTCTTCGAATTATCAGTTTGGTTTGGCCTACTAGATTGATCTTTCTTGCAATGGGAGAAGTGCTTAGCTTTGGGTTCAATCTTGCGGTGTCCTTTCCCAGTGACAGTAGGGGCAGCAAGGCATGTATTCTATTGTTGCCATCGATGTAGTTTTTATCATATTGCATGAATTTATCCCTCTACATCATGTCATCTTGCTTAAAGCGTTACTTTGTTCTTATGAACTTAATACTCTAGATGCATGCTGGATAGCGGTCGATGTGTTGAGTAATAGTAGTAGATGCAGGCAGGAGTCGGTCTACTTGTCTCGGAAGTGATGCCTATATACATGATCATACCTAGATATTCTCATAACTATGCTCAATTTTGTCAATTGCTCAACAGTAATTTGTTCACCCACTGTAAAATACTTATGCTCTTGAGAGAAGCCACTAGTGAAACCTATGGCCCCTGGGTCTATTTCCATCATATTAATCTTCCAACTCGTAGTTATTTCCGTTGCTTTTATTTTACTTTGCATCTTTATCATAAAAATACCAAAAAATATTATCTTATCATATCTATCAGATCTCACTCTCATAAGTGACCGTGTAGGGATTGACAACCCCTTATCGTGTTGGTTGCAAGGATTTATTTGTTTGTGTAGGTGCGAGGGACTCGCGCGTAGCCTCCTACTGTATTGATACCTTGGTTCTCAAAAACTCAGGGAAATACATACACTACTTTGCTGCATCACCCTTTCCTCTTCAAGGGAAAACCAACGCAGTGCTCAAGAGGTAGCAAGAAGGATTTCTGGCGCCGTTGCCGGGGAGGTCTACGCAAAAGTCAACATACCAAGTACCCATCACAAACCCTTATCTCCCGCATCACATTATTTGCCATTTGCCTCTCGTTTTCCTCTCCCCCACTTCACCGTTGCCGTTTTATTCGCCCTCTCTTTTTCGCTCGCCTCTTTCTCGCTTGCTTTTTGTGTTGGATTGCTTGTTTGTCACAATGGCTCAAGATAGTACCAAATTATGTGACTTTACCAATACCAGCAATAATGATTTCCTTAGCACTCCGATTGCTCCTCTTACCGACTCTGAATCTTGTGAAATCAATACTGCTTTGTTGAATCTTGTTATGTAAGATCAATTCGCCGGCCTTCCTAGTGAAGATGCCGCTACACACCTAAATAGCTTCGTTGATTTGTGTGATATGCAAAAGAAGAAAGATGTTGACAATGATATTGTTAAATTGAAGCTATTCCCTTTTTCGCTTAGAGATCGTGCTAAAGCTTGGTTTTTGTCTTTGCCTAAAAATAGTATTGATTCTTGGAATAAGTGCAAAGATGCTTTTATCTCTAAATATTTTCCTCCCGCTAAGATTATCTCTCTTAGAAATGATATTATGAATTTTAAGTAACTCGATCATGAACATGTTGCACAAGCTTGGGAGAGGATGAAATTAATGATACGTAATTGCCCTACGCATGGTTTGAATTTGTGGATGATTATACAAATTTTTTATGCCGGATTGAATTTTGCTTCTAGAAATCTTTTAGATTCGGCCGCGGGTGCACTTTTATGGAAATCACTTTAGGAGAAGCTACTAAACTTCTAGATAATATTATGGTTAATTATTCTCAATGGCACACTGAAAGATCTACTAATAAAAAAGTGCATGCGATAGAAGAAATTAATGTTTTGAGTGGAAAGATGGATGACCTTATGAAATTATTTGCTACTAAGAGTGTCTCTTCTGATCCTAATGATATGCCTTTGTCTACTTTGATTGAGAATAATAATGAATCTATGGATGTGAATTTTTTTGGTAGGAATAATTTTGGTAACAACGCGTATAGAGGAAACTTTAATCCTAGGCCTTATCCTAGCAATTCCTCTAATAATTATGGTAATTCCTACAACAATTCTTATGGAAATTTTAATAAGATGCCCTCTGAATTTGAGACTAGTGTTAAAGAGTTTATGAATTTGCAAAAGACTTTCAATGCCTTGCTTGAAGAAAAATTGCTTAAAATTGTTGAATTGGCTAGGAACGTTGATAGAATTTCTCTTGATGTTGATTCTTTAAAACTAAGATCTATTCCTCCTAAGCATGATATCAATGAGTGAGGGAGTCCTGGATTAGGGGGTCTCCGGATAGCTGGACTATATCCTTTGGCCGGACTGTTGGACTATGAAGATACAAGATTGAAGACTTCGTCCCGTGTCTGGATGGGACTCTCCTTGGCGTGGAAGGCAAGCTTGGCAATACAGATATGTAGATCTCCTTCCTTGTAACCGACTCTATGTAACCCTAGCCCCCTCTAGTGTCTACATAAACCGGAGGGTTTAGTCCGTAGGACGACAACAATCATACCATAGGCTAGCTTCTAGGGTTTAGCCTCTAAGATCTCGTGGTAGATCAACTCTTGTAATACTCATATCATAAATATCAATCAATCAGGACGTAGGGTATTACCTCCATCAAGAGGGCCCGAACCTAGGTAAACATCGTGTCCCCTGCCTCCTATTACCATCTGCCTTAGACGCACAGTTTGGGACCCCCTACCCGAGATCCGCCGGTTTTGACACCGACACTGGTGCTTTCATTGAGAGTTCCACTGTGTCATCACCATAAGGCTTGATGGCTCCTTCGATCATCGGTAACGACGTGGTCCAGGGTGAGGTTTTCCTCCCCGGGGAGATCTTCGTATTCGGCGGCTTCGCACTGCGGGCCAACTCGTTTGGCCATCTGGAGCAGATCGAGAGCTACGCCCCTGGCCATCAGGTCTGGTTCGGAAACTTAAACTACACTGTCGACATCTGCAGAGACTTGATCTTCGACGGATTCGAGCCCATGTCAGGTGCGCCGCACAGTCACGACAAGCATGACGTAACTTTGCCGTAGGACAGTGTTCGGGAGATTGCATCTGCAACTACTCCGGCCCTCAATCCGGAGCAAAGTGCACCATCCGAGGACGGGTGGATAGACCCCGCCATGGAGGACGCACCCTCAGTGGCGATAGAGCCGAATACTGACTTCACCCCCTGCGAGAGCCGTATTGCCGAACCATGGGATTCGTCCCCGGCCATAGGCTCCGAGCCGCCTTCGTCTGTGCCTATTGAATCCGATTGGGCACCGATCATGGAGTTTACCTCCACGGATATCTTTCAGCACTCGCCTTTCGGCGATGTGCTAAATTAATTAAGGTCTCTCTCCTTATCAGGAGAACCTTGGCCGAACTATGTCCGATAGAAGGTGATGCAGACGACGAAGAAATTCGCTGCCCACCCACCACCCACTTAGTAGCCACTTTCGACGATTTAACCGACATGCTCGATTTTGACTCCGAATACATCAACGGCATGGGCGATGATGCAGGAGAGGAACAGGACCCAGTGCCCACAGAGCACTGGACAGCCACTTCATCACATGACATATACATGGTGGATACACCCAAAGAAAACGATGAGGAGCGGGAGGAGACAACGGAGGATGACCCCTCCAAGGATTCAAACCAGTGAACATAGAGGCATACGACGGGACCACAGACCCTGGGGTCTGGATTGAGGACATTATCCTCCATATTCATATGGCTCGCGGAGACGATCTCCATGCCATCAAGTACTTTCCCCTCAAGCTTAAAGGACCAGCTCGGCACTGGCTGAAAAGCCTCCTCGAAAACTCAATTGGAAGTTGGGAGGAGCTCGAGGATGCTTTTCGGGCTAATTTTCAAGGGACCTATGTCCGACCTCCTGATGCAGACGACTTAAGTCATATAATTCAACAGCACGGAGAGTCAGCCAAAAAGCTTTGGAACAAGTTTCTCACTAAGAAGAACCAAATTGTCGTCTGTCTGGACGCCGAAGCCTTACCATCTTTCAAGCACAGCGTCCGAGACGAATGGCTCGCCAGACACCTCGGCCAAGAAAAACTGAGAACAATGGCAGCCCTAACAAGCCTCATGACCTGCTTTTGTGCGGGCGAAGATAGCTGGTTAGACCGTAGTAGCAGCAGGGACCCAAGCACATCCGAAGTCAGGGATGGAAATGGAAAACCACGACGTAGTAAAAACAAGCGTCGAAATAAAGAAGACAACCCAGATAATACAGCGGTAAACGCCGGATTCAGGGGCTCTCGACCAGGTCAGCGGAAAAAGCCTTTCAAAGGTAGCAGACATGGACCGTCTAGCCTAAACAAGATTCTAGACAAACTATGTTAGATTCATGGCACCCCCGATAAACCTGCCAATCACACCCACAGAGAATGTTGGGTCTTCAAGCAGGCCGGTAAGCTAAACGCCGAACACAAAGGGGGGGAGACACCAAGCGAAGATGAGGACGAACCTCGCCAGCAAAGCACTGGAGGACAGAAAAAAATTCCCACCAGAGGTTAAGACAGTAAACATGATCCATGTGACGAAGAGGAGAAGCAAACAGGCACTCCGAGACATATGCGTCGTAGAGCCCGTCACCCCCAAGTTTACCCCCTGGTTGGCCTGCCCGATCACTTTCGATCGCAAGGATCACTCGACAAGCATCCGACATGAAGGATTGGCTGCCTTGGTGTTAGACCCAATAATAAACGGATACCATCTCACACGAGTGCTTATGGACGACGGCAGTGGTCTAAATCTGATATATCAAGACACAACCCGCAAAATGGGGATAGACCCGACAAAAATCAGCTGCAGTAGTACTACCTTCAAGGGAGTAATACCAGGCCCAGAGGTTCGCTGCACGGGCTCTCTATTACTAGAGGTTGTATTCGGTTCTTCCGACAACTTTTGAAGCAAAAAGTTAACTTTCTACATTGCTCCATTCTGAAGTGGCTATCAAGCACTACTCGGAAGAGCGGCTTTCGCTCGTTTCAATGCAGTATCGCATTACGCTTCTCTCAAGCTTAAGATGCCTGGTCCGCGTGGCACCATCACAGTTAGTGGAAATATTGAGCGTTCTCTACACGCGGAAGAACGTGCGGCGGCTTTAACAGCCGAGCACTAGACGACCTCACCAACCAGAATAAATGACAGGTCGTCAATACAGCGGACACGGTTAGACGAGTCCGGCGCATCACTACATATACATGAGATTGGTTTGATGGTTAAACCGTCATAGACGGTACCAGGGGCTTATCGCGTGTAATCAGGACTAGTTCGGCTCAACTTGACTTATCTTGAATTTTAATGGTTTATTGATAATAAGCAATTTTTCTGGCACGACAACTTTCACCTAAGTTCTTCTCTTTTACAGATGACAATCGTGCTACACCCGTCCAGGACACGGCACAACAGAGACATAGGCGCAGACGTGCAGCAGGGACCCCGCTTAATGGTTTCTTTTTAGATTAAGACCCTGCGTAAACCTTTTTTATTGTCTCTTGTTGTTCACATCCTCCGGATACTCAATACAACCGAGAAGGATGCTGACGTTATTGGCATGTGTCCACGTCAGAATATTGCACGTACATGGACACTCGGGGTTTATTATTGAGGGCATTGTTCAGCCCGACATATGTTATAAAGACCGAATACCTTAGGGAGTGTTCGATGTTGCGAGTTTGGCCTTATATGCATCACCTCCGAATCATGTCTTTGGTCAAATGTTGGGTTTTCCCGGCTCCCGTGTTTTGATACCTTACATTCCGCTCTATCGCTAAGGCGGCACCGGGAGAACTACTGCGATTGTGCCATGGTTCATCCGGATGAGCACCTCAGTAGAGAAAGCCGAAAACTGACTGTCATGATAAAGCGCGAGACTGGTCAACCACTCGATGACTTAGCGGAATATTCAGGATTCGTCCACATGAACGAAGGGCCGTGTCCCGGTCATGTACGTACGCACCCCGTATTTGGACGAGCGCGGAAGTACCAGGGGCTATATAGTAGTCCCACCGTCAAACTCCTATGGCTAAGTGAAAGTGTTAAAGCAATATAGTCTGATTGCCTCGTTCGCTGCGCTACCACCTCCTTAATGGACCAAGACGTTGGATCAAGTGCGAATACACGTTTTTTGCAAACACCCCCGCATTATATGCGTGGGGGATGAAGCCGACGACTGCAAACTTTCAGGTTATATACATATATACATAAATGGCCGCACAGGAGGCATCATAATACTTTTAGGCAAAAGTATAAACACAACCTTTATTCACCAAAACATTGTTTTTACAATGGGAATACATGTCACTAGAACATAATATTCTTAGAGCACTGAGCCTCTATCGAACGAGCGCCTTCAAGGACTTCTTCAAAGTATTGCTCAGCAGCTACTCGGCCCACGGCCAAACCCTGCGTTGCAATAGTGGTGGCCTCCATCTCTGCCCAGTATGTCTTGACATGGGCAAGTGCCATACGTGCAACCTCTATGAACGCCGACCTCTTCATAGCGTCGATGTGCGGCACATCACCAAGGAATTGTTGCACCAAACTAAAGTAACTATTCGGCCTTGGCCCTTCCGGCCACAGATGATCCACAA
Source organism: Triticum dicoccoides (assembly GCF_002162155.2). NCBI lineage: Eukaryota > Viridiplantae > Streptophyta > Magnoliopsida > Poales > Poaceae > Triticum > Triticum dicoccoides. The sequence goes on along the minus strand of NC_041390.1, from coordinate 3,446,746 downwards.
ACACACCTCATGGCAAGTCCGGACAACCTATGGAGCTCGGCCCACTCGGCCATTCGCTCATTCAACAGCAGCGGACGCACTGGAGCATGGAACTGTGACCAGAACAGCTTTTCCACTTCACGATCTTTTTGATCCTTGAAGTACTCGGCCGCATCAGCAGCACTTGCTGCCAAATCCACGTATGCGTTTGCAGAACTCCATAGTTGATCAAGAGGGGCGTACTTCGGATCTCCGAACCTAGTCTGCAACAAAAGGGCTTCCCAGCCGCGATATCTCCAGCTTGCTGCAGCTCGTCCTTCGCCGCTCTGATTTTGGGGCGGGCTTCCTTGGCTGCTACCATGGCCTTCTCCAGGTCCTTCGCCTTCGCTCGGCTTTCTTCTTCAAGAAGCTGGTAATGGTCGGCGGCATCTTTCAACTCAACGGCCATCTTGGCTATACTTTCCTTGCTTTGGCAATGTGTGGCCTGTTCAGCCCTCAGCTCTTCGACCGCCTTTAGAGTGACCGCATCGCTATTCCTGGCTCGTTCCTTGGCTCGGGCAAGTTCCGCCCGAAGGGTCTCCACGGTGGCAGCTCCATCTGCAGTCACAAAACATTAAAGATACTGGCATCATGCTCCACTTACTATGTGTTGATCACCGGAGAAATTACATACCCTGTGCCTCGTCGAGCCGCTTGTTGACAAGCATGATGTCGGCATCTGCTGCATCAAGTTGCCGCTTTAGCTCGGCAAACTCACCAGTCCGGCTAGCCACCGGACTTTCAGCCACCTGCACATGAAGGCAGCCTGATTATTACCTGGGACTATGATCCTCTGTTCGCCATCGTTCACGACGGCAACCAGAGTCTCCGGGGCTACTATCTGCATAGGGCACACCTAACGTGTGCGGTACTGTCAAAAACATACACTATTTCATGTACCTCAAAGCCTTTCAGCAGACTCATAAAAGCTTCATGCGACCCGCTTTCGGCGGATGAAATCCTCTCAATCACCGTATCCATTAGCGTGCGATGCGCTTCTGAGATGGCCACTTGCTCCAGAAGATCCTTCAGTGCAGCCGACCGCACACTGTACGGTTCCGGACTCTTTCTGCTGCTCTCTTTAGGAGCCGAATGCTGAAGACTTCGGATGGCCAAACGATTACCCTCTGGCCTTGGCGGATCAGGAGAAACACTCCGCGATGACACTTCAGGGTCGCCCGCCTCATGAGGCGTGGTGGCAGGGGGAGGTGTTTCGCTCTCCATCATCTCCGAAAGAAGATCCCCCAAAGACAAACTCTGTCGAGAAGGACTACGATATGAACTACAAGATATATGCTTCGGTTATTGTCTCCAGAAGTAATGTAGGATATTTCTACTATTAAGTACTTTTTGTTTACTTACAACTCGGTAGAGGGTTGATCCCCTTGCGGGCACTGTACGGCGAGAGTACCCTCCGAGGCAGGACCCTCTGGCGAAGATTCCTTCCCCCGTTTGGAAACCTTTATTTCCGGATCTTCAGAGGTGGTCCTCTTCCTTCCTTGGGGAGAAGGAATTTCATATTCTTCTCCCTGGTTATCCTCCTTCGCGGAGGCGCTAATTCCCCCGATTTGGATGAATAATGAGTGAGGCTTGCTTTCAGCCTCTTTATTCTCCCCTTTATCTTCCCTTGAGGGCGCCTGATAAGGCGCCGACTCAAGCATTCTGGCTAGTACTAGATTTGCTGAGCCTTCAGAAGGGGCACCGAACACCTGATCATCTTCGCCTTTGTTACCCAATCCTGGTCAAAGAGCGACTTTTCAGAATGATGTTGTGATAAAAAAAGACAGTGCGTTCGGCCATGAGATTACTTACTTGGGTATCTGGGCGATTACAGCTCAGGCCCGCATAGTCGGTGGTGTCCGGACACTTTATTTGTGGTCCGAAGAACAATTTGTACATCTCGTCGAGCGTCATGCCGAGGAAGTGCTGAATAGTTCGCGGGCCCTTTGGGTTAAATTCCCACATATGGAGGGGTTGACGTTTGCAAGGCGGGACCTGATGAACTAGCATGACTTGCATCACCGTGACCAGGTTGACGTCTCTCTCGAGGAGATCTCTGATGCGACTCTGCAATATCGGCACATTGAGGGAGTCCTGGATTAGGGGCTCTACGGACAGCTGGACTATATGCTTTGGCCGGACTATTGGACTACGAAGATACAACATTGAAGACTTCATCCCTTGTCCGGATGGGACTCTCCTTGGAGTGGAAGGCAAGCTTGGCAATACGGATATGTAGATCTCCTCCCTTGTAACCGACTCTGTGTAACCCTAGTCCCCTCCGGTGTCTATATAAACCAGAGGGTTTAGTCCGTAGGACAATAGACAATCATACCATAGGCTAGCTTCTAGGGTTTAGCCTCTATGATCTCGTGGTAGATCAACTCTTGTAATACTCATATCATCAATATCAATCAAGCAGGACGTAGGGTATTACCTCCATCAAGAGGGCCCGAACCTTGGTAAAACATCGTGTCCCCTGCCTCCTGTTACCATCCTCCTTAGACGCACAGTTCGGGACCCCCTACCCGAGATCCGCCGGTTTTGACACCGACATTGGTGTTTTCATTGAGAGTCCCACTGTGCCGTCAACATAAGGCTCGATGGCCCCTTCGATCATCGATAATGATGCGGTCCAGGGTGAGGTTTTCCTCCCCGGACAGATCTTTGTATTCGGCGGCTTCGCACTGCGGGCCAATTCGCTGGGCCATCTGGAGCAGATCAAGAGCTACGCCCCTGGCCATCAGGTCAGGTTCGGAAACCTAAACTACACTGCCGACATCTGTGGAGACTTGATCTTCGACGGATTCGAGCCCATGTCAGGTGCGCCGCACAGTCATGACAAGCATGACGTAACTCTACCATCAAACAGTGTTTGGGAGATCGCATCTGCAACTACTCCGGCCTTCAATCCGAAGCAGATTGCGCCATCCAAGGGCGGAGGGATAGACCCTGCCATGGAGGCCGCAATCTCAGTGGCGATGGAGCCGTATAATGACATCACCCCTTACGAGAGCCATGTCACCGAACTACTGGATTCGTCTCCGGCCACGGACTCCGAGCCGCCTGCATCCGTGCCTATCGAATCAGACTGGGCGCCGATCATAGAGTTCTCCTCCGCGGATATCTTTCAGCACTCGCCTTTCGGCGATGTGCTAAATTCATTAAGGTCTCTCTCCTTGTCAGGAGAACCCCAGTCGAACTATGTCCGGCTAGAATGGGATGCGGATGACGAAGAAATTCGCTGCCCACCCACCACCCACTTAGTAGCCTCTGTCGATGATTTAACCGACATGCTCGACTTTCCGAAGACATCGACGGTATGGACGACGATGCAGGAGACGAACAGGAATCACCGCCCACAGGGCATCTGACTGCCACTTCACCGCATGCCATATACATGGTAGATACACCGAAATAAGGCAATGGCGACGAGACAGCGAAGGTTGACCCCTTCAAGAAGCAAACCAAGCACCGACGTCAGCGGCGCCGCGCTAAGTCCCGCCACAGCAAAAACATCGACATCAGTGCAAGAGAAAATAACACTCCAGTCGACGCCAGAGGAAACGACAACCACATTAACCAAGAGGTAGAGCACGGTGAAACTTCAGACGGCGAACAAAGTTCGGTTCCGATATCTGAACACGACGACGCCGAGGATAAATGTCAGGACCCCGACTCAATGCCACATCGACCTAGCATGTAACACCTCATATCACTTTGCGGCCTCACGCAGGGTATTCCCACGGGTGTCGCCTTACCTTTGCCCGGGACCGTTTGCGCCTTTTGGCACACGTATATGACAGTGTCGCTAGCATCCATATGATAAGGAGCCCGGGCTGACATGGCTAGTCGTAAACCCAAAGTGGCACAGACTTACAGGGACGGGCATCCATGACCCAGCATCGAACGTGTCAGTCATCAGCGAGTGAATCCAGGCTGTAGCACTGGGCTAGCAGGACTCCGGTGAACCGGGCTGTAGCGGGCTAACAGGACTCCGGTATTCATCGCGTGACATTTCCCCGAAGGGACAGACACAGGAACGAAGAAGGACACATGCCGGCCAGCCTAAGTGTTCCGGAGCAGTAGCAAGCTACCAAGGCTCAATGGAAACACTAGGAGACATTTCCCGGTAAGAGAGGCTACTAAAGATAAACAACTAGATGGTCAGATCCCACACATACCAAGCATTTCAATAACATACACACAATATGCTCGATATGTGCAAATACAACATGGCATCACAACATGACTCTACGACTCAAGTATTTAATCAATAGTCTCCGAGGAGCGAGATATTACAAACATGGGTCTCATGACCCAACACTCAGAGCATACAAGTCAAAGCACAAGCGGAAGCTATCATGTCTGGGTACAGACATCTATAAATGAAAAAGGCTGAGAAGCCTGACTATCTACCAGATCCTGCCGAGGGCACAAGATCGTAGCTGAGGTAACAAGCTAAACATCGAAGTCCACGCGGAACTACTAGTGAGACCGAAGTCTCTCTGCAAAAACATAAAATAGGCAAACGTGAGTACAAATGTACCCAGCAAGACTTACATCAGAACTAACTACATATGCATCATTATCAACAAAGGGGATGGTGGGGTTTAACTGCAGCAAGCCAGCTTTGACTCGGTGGCTATCCTAAACTACGACTGCAATGTAACTTTTTGAGGTGGCGCACACGAGTCCACATATTCACCATATCAATACACCACTATGGATCCGCTCCCGTCTCCCTACGAGAACGCCATCCATAGCACTCACGCTTATCTTGCGTATTTTAGAGTATCCACTTTCACTTGTCTATGAACTGATATAAGCAACCCAGAAGTCCTTTTCCGCGGACACGGCTATTCGAATAGATGATGTTAACCCTGCAGGGGTGTACTTCTTCACACACGCTCTCACCACTTACCGCCGTTTACACGACATGTACTCGGCAACCTTCAAGCGGAAGCCCAACGTGGGTGTCGGCCACGTCCTGCCTAAACACTCAAGTCTCTAGTCCAGGTTTATCGCCTATTCGGGTTCCATCCATGAGGAGATCCGGCCGGAGTTTCGCTCACAGCCCCAAACGATGTGAACAGGGTTTCCGGGACACCAAACGGGCGCCCGGTACACCGTGCCACGTGCCTACCGCATCACAGCCCACCCCTCTGGTCAGCGCTGCCCACGGCCTCCAGCATACTACAAACACCAGAAACTACTTGCAACTCCTGGACAGAGGACAAGGGTGATCAAGAAGCCGAGAGGGTCCATTGGTTTCGGGCCCAATGCGTGGTAGTAGCTGAATCATGGATCACAAACACAGAACTCAGTTCCTGAGGACGGCTGCAATGAGACAACCCACCATGTACTCCTACATGGCCTCTCACCGCTACCTTTACCAAATCGTATTCACACACTTAGCTCACACACAGTAGGACATGTTCACACACCTCTGATTCATCCCGGATGAATCAGACCTGACTCAACTCTAAGCAGTAGCAGGCGTGACAAACAAGCATGAATGAGTAGGCACAACAAGGCTCAAACAACTCCTACTCATGCTAGTGGGTTTCATCTATTTACTGTGGCAATGACAGGTCATGCAAAGGATAAAGGGGTTCAGCTACCGCAACAGGTAACGGATGAATCGTTGTTGTCCTAATGCAGTAAAAGAGAGCAGGAGCGAGAGAGTGGGATTGTATCAGAATGAACAAGGGGGTTTTGCTTGCCTGGCACTTCTGAAGATAACATTGAGTCTTCATCAGTGTCAACGATCACATCATCGGTATCACGTCTATCGAGAGGGGACAAATACCGGCAACACAGAAGGGAACACAATCAATGCAATGCACAATATGATGCATGATCATGACATGGCATAATGAATGTGTTTTGGGCTAAAGCAACTAGCAACATATTAAATGAAGTTGGTTTGAATACAAGATTCAAATTCAAACTCCATATGTGATTATTCAAATGCCATTTAATTGATTTGTGCTATACAGCAGTTATAAGTTGTTCTAACATGCATGAAAATGGTACAGATGGATTCCTTGAATTTTTCTGATAATTTTTCATATATAATTTATTTAATTTGGAGTTACGGTTAATTTTCTATGAATTTTAGAAGTTTTAGGCATTTTATGGAATTTCCTGAATAATATAAATCCAGAAAAGGATTTACTGAGTCAGCACTACGTCACAGTGACGTCAGCAGGGTCAACTGGGCGCCCCAGGTCAAACCTGACGTGTGGGGACCACACGTCAGTGACACAGGAGCTAATCCCGGTCAAACCCAGCGCTAACTGAGGTTTGACCAGGGGTGGGGCCCACAGTCAGTGGCCTAGGGGGTTGATTAGGGCGTCATTAGCGCTAATTAAGCGTGCCACGTCGGCAGTCGCCGGAGTATCGCCGGCGGCGACCATTCCGCACGGCGGCGCGGCTCAGATTCGAGCTAGGGGCGATGGTTTGGCGCGCGGTTTGGCTCATTGGAACGTCCGCGACGCGGCGCATCCAGCGGTGGCTGTGGCCGCGGCTGGGGTGGCCGGCAGCAGCAGCTACGGCGAGCGAGGCGGCGGCCGGAGCTCGGGCCAGCACGACGCGGTGGCTGCAGCGTGTTAGCCGGAGAGCAGATGAGCGCGTCGGGACCCTGGGAACCTGGAGAGCACGCGGGAGCTACGGGGCGCGAGGTTCGCCGGCCATGGCGATGGCCGGAGCTCGGTGCTTGCGGGGACGGCAGCTACGGCACGAGAACGAGCAGGGGGACAAAGGGGAAACATAGAGGAGCTCACAGGGGTTGCGACGGTGGCCTCGGGGAGCTCGGGGAGGCGTCGGAGGCGGCGAATCGACAGCGGCGGTCCTCGGTGGCCGAGGAGGGGGAAAACGTCGGGACGGCGCTTCGGGGCTTCTCCGGTCGCGTGAGCCGACGGGGAGGTCGAGGGAGGCACTACGGAGCTCAGGAGCGCGTCGTGGAGGAGAGGGGGTGGCGGTGGCCGCGAGGGAGCTCGTCGGTGGCGGCGGCTCCGTTCGGTCCGGGCGAGAGAGAGGGAACAGAGGAGAGAGGGGATGCAGCGGGGAAGGAAGAGGAGCGAGGGGACACGAGGCCTCGTCGTGGCGTTGCTAGGGAGGCTGGGGGAAGCAGGAGGTGGCCGAGAAGCAGGAGGTGGCCGAGGCCTGTCGGGCGCGCGCCACGCCTCGCCTCTGTTCGTCCTCCTGGCAGAGGAGGAAGAGGACAAGGGGGAGGAAGTGGGCTGGGCCGGCCAGATGGAGCTGGGCCAGGTAAGTGGCGCCAGGTAAGTGGCCCAGGTGGCTTTCTGCTCTGTTTTATTTTTTTCTTCTGTTTTGTTTTATTTAATTTATTTTGCCACTGTTTTGAATTTAAAATAATTCAAACAATGCCAAAAACTCCTCTGAATATTTTATATTGCTAGATGGACTTTTCCAAAAGCTTATAAAATATTTCAGGGGTATTTGAAATTATATTCTAATTATATGAATATAATTCAAATTCAAATAGCTAATGAATTAAATCCAAAGTCCCAAAAATAAATCCTTAAAAATGTTCAATATTTTGGTTGGGACCAGAACCCTTACCAAAAATTATCAAACATTTAAGAAGAGCACTTTGGAGCAATGAATGAGATTTCTAGGGTTTTTGCCCCTCTTTTATTTAAGTTTTTGAGGCTTCCAAAATTCCTCAGTTCAAGTTTCGAAAATATAGACATGATGCACACATGAAGCTAGCCTAGAGCACTACCAGCAGCTAGGGATGTGACAACTCACCCCCACTAAACAATAATCTCGTCTCGAGATTCAAGCATAGGGTAAGGTGAAGGGTAACGCAGACTAGTATAATCTTCACGATTCAGGTTGCACTTCATAGGAACGTTGATTCGATCACCATCATTGTCTTGAAGTCTTGCTCTGAGAAATCCTGTCAACATGACATGGAGGGAAGAAGGAGACTCTAGAAGGGTCGATCTTCCCGAAGATCGAACAACTCACGGAACGAGACATAGGACCATCTTTCGGGTTGAGACATGAGCACACATCCATAGGAATGGAGTGAAGCAGATGACGAAGGTTCACTAGGTAGACCACAATTTCACGCTTAAGATGGTAATCGGTTGTCAACGTAGCGAGGAGTTGAATTGCCATGATACCATAACGATGCACCTTACGGAAGGTGACTCATAGATATATCCCCTTAAGTGGCAAAAAGAATTACCTTTGATTCAAAGATCATTGAAACTCTTTATACCAGCCTAAGGCAATCACAAGCGATCATTTGGAGGGGGTCGGTAGAATGGCATACTCGGACTTGGATGATGTGGATTACCTTGTTGAAGACAACGTAATGGATGAATTTGCTTATCACCGGAAATGGAAGAGACCCATGGTAGAATGGCACAATGGCAGTGCAAGCTGGGAACAAAATGCAAATGCTGGGAATGATTCTGGTAACTGGGGAAGAACCCAACAATAGAGAGTGAATTCACTGTTTGAAAAGGTCATAGCATTGCCGAGGAAACTGAGAGCGCTATACAGTTAATGCCAACGATCAAACCTAGCACTTGCGCGTGCTCCCAAGAACTTGAGCAATTCCATAATCATCAAGGTTTTACCAACATCCGTGTCAAGGATCCTGGCAACACAACTTGCTACCATGATGAATGGTGATGGAGGATGCAGATGCAAAGGAAGATAACACCTTCTCAGATTTCACCCTTGACGGGGCCAAGGAGATAGAATCTAGATGATCGACCGAGAGACATTTAGCACTCCGCTTCTAATGTTCTCCTTGATGTGCTAGTGTACCCATTCATAGATATGGTTTGATATCTAGAACATCAAGTAAAAAGGTCGGACTTCGGAACACAGAAATCCATAGGGCAACTAGGGAGTAAATCCTACGAAATCCCTATGGGGAGGTGGCCAACTTCTTCAATCAAGATACTACAATAATAGATCTTCCGGCTGGGTGTGTTGGCCACGACATCCACTTTACCGGTTATAGAGGGACCAATATTATAGTTCTTGGGAAATTCTCCAACCATCATATCTGCCTGAGATTCAGATCTGGTTGGTGTCAGGATATTCCAGACTCATCGAGTCTAGGAAGAAAAACGAAAGTTTGCAACACAAATCGACAAGACGACGTTGCGAGATTCTCGGGGAATGAACTACGATAGTAAGCTCCAAAACATGAGCTAGTTCTGCTACAAACATGTGAACACGTTGTCTCAGACAAACATTCACATGGTAGTCTTACAATAAAACACTACCGAGTTCTGGTTGGGAACCATCAGCGAGGATATCGAAGTTCTTTCATAAGTCCGGATTAGCTCTTATGAAGATACACCTTCTCCTTGAACAAATCAGTCAGTGGCTTGGTGTGCTAGGATATACATATGGAATGAAGATGATCAGTCTAACAGACCATAGAATTCTTCGCACGTGCATGACCGACTTGGGATGATTCCAAAGGAGCAAAAACAAACTTTCTCGAATTCACGACGGCAGCTTACATCAAAATGCACGTGAATCAAAGGAAGTCACTCCTTTCATCAAAGAAGTACTTCATGAGCTAGCATGAAGAAAATGCTTTCAAAAGTTTCCAACACTAACTTAATGTTCAACAACATCATGGAGGAGATAAGGATGTTGTCAATGGACTCAACAACAACTCATCGGAATTTCCATATCACTGGACTTCCACCATCGTGTGAACACAGTGATAGCATTGGTCAGACCCAAAAGATATAATGGTGTATGCTCGAGGGATCAACCACGAGGAAGACAACATTACGAGCATCATTGGTACTGATTGATTTGACGATAGCCCACACTCAAATCAAAGAATTGATAAGACAATAGGTCCAGCAACTGATCACAGGGACCAATCAATGAAGATATCATCTTTCTTCAACACACACTACACAAGAATATCCCTTTGGAACAAACTAAGTTAGGCAAGCTTTTATCTTCCAATTCTCCAAGTTGTTGTCTAGCTTAACCAACTAGCTCAGGGATATCCAACACAGATTCTTGGAGAAAGGGTGGTTCACAAGAAACCAACTTGATCACGAGCTCAACATAACAGTCAGGGGACAACCTGGTAATACTTCCGAGAAGATATTCGGAAAATCATGAACCACCGTTATGTTACTAAGCTCGAGAACAATCTCGCTTTTGAGGGCAAGACGATATGATCAAATGAGTGAGGACTTGACAAGATCCTAACTCATCAATCGAAGGGTGCACCGAAATAAGGACTAGGTAGCACGATCAGTCTTAGAAGGATGATTCAAAAACCAACACGCTAAGAATGAAATTATTATCCTTTAACTACCAAGCAACGAGGTCGCTGGGAGTATTGATTTCACACATCACAATTCATTTGTCGGTATTCCGGTTGCATCAACACGAGGGCCGAGGAATGACTAATGATGGTGAGAAGTATCACTACATCAAAATTCATGAGAGTTGGTGCAGTTCTCATGACAATTCTGACATAAAGGGGGTAATACTCCAAGGTAGAACAGAACCAAAAGCTGGATTAGCAATTTGATCTGCGGAGCACAACTTCTTTGACCCAATCCTGGATAGGGAAGAGGTACTGGAGTTTGTTTCTCCTAGTCATTCCGCGATGGAATGGCTTGACGGACCACAAGAGTAATAGGCATCGACGAACGAATGCACGCATACTCTTGACTATCAATTGATAGACGAGGGTCAGAAGACAACTAAAGAGGGACAACTCAAAGGAACATACGATTTTCTGAGTTGTGGATGCATGGTTTAGCATGTCGAACGAATTCCACATATTTCTTCCGGATAACCCATGCAGAAAGGTAGAACTGGCAGAGTCACAATGTAGAATCGAGAACCCATCGAGAGCACTCTGATTGTGATTTTTCGATCAGCGAGGAACATCTGCCATAAGCGGTTCATAGTATTTGGAAGAAAGGAATACCACGAACATCAAGGACTAATGCAAAGGTTACTAATAACCTAAAGGAACGAGCAAAACTATCAACATGAAGCAAGTAGGGTGAATCTCGGGTTCAAAACCCAGGGATAGAATACCTACTACTAAATGGCATCACGGGATGCTTTCGATAATGATGGCTAGAGTCATCACACTGGAACATAAATCATGGCTAGACTACTAGATGATCCCCTGAGACACCTAGGGTCATAATAGTAACTCCAACATAATGTCAAAGCAATAGAATACCTCAACTCAACAATTAGTGTGATTGAGCTGGCATAAAGGAACATCAAAACCAGAGGGAAAGGATTTTGCAAATGCATCAGACTATTTAGAAACCTGGAATGACTCGGACAACATAACGGCTGTAAATGCTCAGAAAAGATTTGAGACATTCACAAAAATGGTGGCATAACCACTCAGAAGCACAATATCAAGGTCTCGAGATCAATAATTAACATACAGAAGTACTAGGAACTGAAACGAGGCTTAAGTCCAACAATCTATAAGTCTACGGATTAGTAACACGTGATCCTGATAGAAAGAAAAGATAGCCTAGTTCTTAATCCCCGCAGGAAAGATAAGATGACTCAGATCAGAAGGCATAAGGTATAAGGAGTAAAAAGAGCCTTACGTTCCATCCCACAATCAATTCCCTTATATAACTAAAGAATTTCTAGACTCAACTTCGACCAGTTTGGCTTGGTAATCCTACAGGCAGTCAAGCTCTGATACCAACGCTGTCAGGACCCCGACTCAATGCCACATCGACCTAGCATGTAACACCTCATATCACTTTGCGGCCTCACGCATGGTATTCCCACGGGTGTCGCCTTACCTTTGCCCGGGACCGTTTGCGCCTTTTGGCACACGTATATGACAGTGTCGCTAGCATCCATATGATAAGGAGCCCGGGCTGACATGGCTAGTCGTAAACCCAAAGTGGCACAGACTTACAGGGACAGGCATCCATGACCCAGCATTGAACGTGTCGGTCATCAGCGAGTGAATCCAGGCTGTAGCACTGGGCTAGCAGGACTCCGGTGAACCGGGCTGTAGCGGGCTAACAGGACTCCGGTATTCATCGCGTGACATTTCCCCGAAGGGACAGACACAGGAACGAAGAAGGACACATGCCGGCCAGCCTAAGTGTTCCGGAGCAGTAGCAAGCTACCAAGGCTCAATGGAAACACTAGGAGACATTTCCCGGTAAGAGAGGCTACTAAAGATAAACAACTAGATGGTCAGATCCCACACATACCAAGCATTTCAATAACATACACACAATATGCTCGATATGTGCAAATACAACATGGCATCACAACATGACTCTACGACTCAAGTATTTAATCAATAGTCTCCGAGGAGCGAGATATTACAAACATGGGTCTCATGACCCAACACTCAGAGCATACAAGTCAAAGCACAAGCGGAAGCTATCATGTCTGGGTACAGACATCTATAAATGAAAAAGGCTGAGAAGCCTGACTATCTACCAGATCCTGCCGAGGGCACAAGATCGTAGCTGAGGTAACAAGCTAAACGTCGAAGTCCACGCGGAACTACTAGTGAGACCGAAGTCTCTCTGCAAAAACATAAAATAGGCAAACGTGAGTACAAATGTACCCAGCAAGACTTACATCAGAACTAACTACATATGCATCATTATCAACAAAGGGGATGGTGGGGTTTAACTGCAGCAAGCCAGCTTTGACTCGGTGGCTATCCTAAACTACGACTGCAATGTAACTTTTTGAGGTGGCGCACACGAGTCCACATATTCACCATATCAATACACCACTATGGATCCGCTCCCGTCTCCCTACGAGAACGCCATCCATAGCACTCACGCTTATCTTGCGTATTTTAGAGTATCCACTTTCACTTGTCTATGAACTGATATAAGGAACCCAGAAGTCCTTTTCCGCGGACACGGCTATTCGAATAGATGATGTTAACCCTGCAGGGGTGTACTTCTTCACACACGCTCTCACCACTTACCGCCGTTTACACGACATGTACTCGGCAACCTTCAAGCGGAAGCCCAACATGGGTGTCGGCCACGGCCTGCCTAAACACTCAAGTCTCTAGTCCAGGTTTATCGCCTATTCAGGTTCCATCCATGAGGAGATCCGGCCGGAGTTTCGCTCACAGCCCCAAACGATGTGAACAGGATTCCCGGGACACCAAACGGGCGCCCGGTACACCGTGCCACGTGCCTACCGCATCACAGCCCACCCCTCTGGTCAGCGCTGCCCACGGCCTCCAGCATACTACAAACACCAGAAACTACTTGCAACTCCTGGACAGAGGACAAGGGTGATCAAGAAGCCGAGAGGGTCCATTGGTTTCGGGCCCAATGCGTGGTAGTAGCTGAATCATGGATCACAAACACAGAACTCAGTTCCTGAGGACGGCTGCAATGAGACAACCCACCATGTACTCCTACATGGCCTCTCACCGCTACCTTTACCAAATCGTATTCACACACTTAGCTCACACACAGTAGGACATGTTCACACACCTCTGATTCATCCCGGATGAATCAGACCTGACTCAACTCTAAGCAGTAGCAGGCGTGACAAACAAGCATGAATGAGTAGGCACAACAGGGCTCAAACAACTCCTACTCATGCTAGTGGGTTTCATCTATTTACTGTGGCAATGACAGGTCATGCAAAGGATAAAGGGGTTCAGCTACCGCAGCAGGTAATGGATGAATCGTTGTTGTCCTAATGCAGTAAAAGAGAGCAGGAGCGAGAGAGTGGGATTGTATCGGAATGAACAAGGGGGTTTTGCTTGCCTGGCACTTCTGAAGATAACATTGAGTCTTCATCAGTGTCAACGATCACATCATCGGTATCACGTCTATCGAGAGGGGACAAATACCGGCAACACAGAAGGGAACACAATCAATGCAATGCACAATATGATGCATGATCATGACATGGCATAATGAATGTGTTTTGGGCTAATGCAACTAGCAACATATTAAATGAAGTTGGTTTGAATACAAGATTCAAATTCAAACTCCATATGTGATTATTCAAATGCCATTTAATTGATTTGTGCTATACAGCAGTTATAAGTTGTTCTAACATGCATGAAAATGGTACAGATGGATTCCTTGAATTTTTCTGATAATTTTTCATATATAATTTATTTAATTTGGAGTTACGGTTAATTTTCTATGAATTTTAGAAGTTTTAGGCATTTTCTGGAATTTCCTGAATAATATAAATCCAGAAAAGGATTTACTGCGTCAGCACTACGTCACAGTGACGTCAGCAGGGTCAACTGGGCGCCCCAGGTCAAACCTGACGTGTGGGGACCACACGTCAGTGACACAGGAGCTAATCCCGGTCAAACCCAGCGCTAACTGAGGTTTGACCAGGGGTGGGGCCCACAGTCAGTGGCCTAGGGGGTTGATTAGGGCGTCATTAGCGCTAATTAAGCGTGCCACGTCGGCAGTCGCCGGAGTATCGCCGGCGGCGACCATTCCGCACGGCGGCGCGGCTCGGATTCGAGCTAGGGGCGATGGTTTGGCGCGCGGTTTGGCTCATTGGAACGTCCGCGACGCGGCGCATCCAGCGGTGGCTGTGGCCGCGACTGGGGTGGCCGGCAGCAGCAGCTACGGCGAGCGAGGCGTCGGCCGGAGCTCGGGCCAGGACGACGCGGTGGCTGCAGCGTGTTAGCCGGAGAGCAGATGAGCGCGTCGGGACCCTGGGAACCTGGAGAGCACGCGGGAGCTACTGGAGCGAGCGGAAGAGCTCCGGGGCGCGAGGTTCGCCGGCCATGGCGATGGCCGGAGCTCGGTGCTTGCGGGGACGGCAGCTACGGCACGAGAACGAGCAGGGGGACAGAGGGGAAACATAGAGGAGCTCACAGGGGTTGTGACGGTGGCCTCGGGGAGCTCGGGGAGGCGTCGGAGGCGGCGAATCGACAACGGCGGTCCTCGGTGGCCGAGGAGGGGGAAAACGTCGGGACGGTGCTTCGGGGCTTCTCCGGTCGCGTGAGCCGACGGGGAGGTCGAGTGAGGCACTGCGGAGCTCAGGAGCGCGTCGGGGAGGAGAGGGGGTGGCGGTGGCCGCGAGGGAGCTCGTCGGTGGCGGCGGCTCCGTTCGGTCCGGGCGAGAGAGAGGGAACAGAGGAGAGAGGGGATGCAGCGGGGAAGGAAGAGGAGCGAGGGGACACGAGGCCTCGTCGTGGCGTTGCTAGGGAGGCCGGGGGAAGCAGGAGGTGGCCGGGAAGCAGGAGGTGGCCGAGGCCTCTCGGGCGCGCGCCACGCCTCGCCTCTGTTCGTCCTCCTGGCAGAGGAGGAAGAGGACAAGGGGGAGGAGGTGGGCTGGGCCGGCCAGATGGAGCTGGGCCAGGTAAGTGGCGCCAGGTAAGTGGCCCAGGTGGCTTTCTGCTCTGTTTTATTTTTTTCTTCTGTTTTGTTTTATTTAATTTATTTTGCCACTGTTTTGAATTTAAAATAATTCAAACAATGCCAAAAACTCCTCTGAATATTTTATATTGCTAGATGGACTTTTCCAAAAGCTTATAAAATATTTCAGGGGTATTTGAAATTATATTCTAATTATATGAATATAATTCAAATTCAAATAGCTAATGAATTAAATCCAAAGTCCCAAAAATAAATCCTTAAAAATGTTCAATATTTTGGTTGGGACCAGAACCCTTACCAAAAATTATCAAACATTTAAGAAGAGCACTTTGGAGCAATGAATGAGATTTCTAGGGTTTTTGCCCCTCTTTTATTTAAGTTTTTGAGGCTTCCAAAATTCCTCAGTTCAAGTTTCGAAAATATAGACATGATGCACACATGAAGCTAGCCTAGAGCACTACCAGCAGCTAGGGATGTGACAATAAAGCTCATCACACCCCCTCTGGGAAGGAAAACAGTCCAGACGAAGATGCAAACATCATCTTTGAAACACACTTGGAACAAGAGAACCTCCGTAGAAGGCTCATTGCCACAGCGAGGAGTCTGATGAAGCAGAAGCAAAGGCTTACGGCCGCACAAAATACGCTCAACAGCAGATGGAACAAAGTGCTCGACAACGAAGAAAAGTACGGTGGAAGTTACCACACAAAGAGCTATCCAAAGCAAAAGCTATTACCGGAGTTCGACAATGAGGCCTTAGAGCCTGCACAGCCGAAAAATAAAACGGCCAACCGGCTGGCTCAGCCACCTTGTGATCTCGATAGAGCGGCTAACAAGGTCGCACATAAGTCAACACACGATCTACGTGAGGACTTGCGCCAAAAATCCGGTACAACCAGATCCATCTATAGATCTAGGAAGCGCGCTCCAGCACAAAATCAAAACCAAATACTACAACTATCCGAACGCCATGGTACATCCAAATATAGGGGTGCCGCACACCCCCTATGTTTCACCGATGAGGTGCCGGACCACGAATTCCCAAAAGGATTCAAACCAGTGAACATAGAGGCGTACGACGGGACCACAGACCCTGTGGTCTAGATTGAGGACTTTATCCTCCATATCCATATGGCTCATGGAGACAATCTCCATGCCATCAAATACTTTCTGCTCAAGCTTAAAGGACTAGCTCGGCACTGGCTGAAAAGCCTCCCCGAAAACTCAATTGGAAGTTGGAGGAGCTCGAGGACGCTTTTCGGGCTAACTTTCAAGGGACATATGTCCGACCTCCGGATGCAGATGATTTAAGTCATATAATTCAACAGCCTGGTGAGTCAGCCCGAAAGCTTTGGAACAGGTTTCTCACTAAGAAGAACCAAATCATCGACTACCCGGACGACGAAGCCTTAGCAGCTTTCAAACATAGCGTCCGAGAAGAATGGCTCGCCAGACACCTCGGCCAAGAAAAACCGAGAACAATGGCAGCCCTGACAAGCCTCATGACCCGCTTTTGCGCGGGCGAAGATAGCTGGTTAGCCCACAGTAGCACCAGCGACCCAAGCACATCCGAAGTTAGGGATGGCAATGGAAAACCACGACGCAATGAAAACAAGCATCGGAAAAAAGAAGATAGCCAAGATAATACGGCGGTAAACACCGGATTCAGGGGCTCCCGACGAGGTCAGTGGAAAAATCCTTCCAAAGGCAGCATAGATGGACTGTCTAGCCTAAACAGGATTCTTGACAAACTATGTCAGATTCATTGCACCCCCGATAAACCTGCAAATCACACCCACAGAGAATGCTAGATCTTCAAGCAGGCCGGTAAGCTAAACGCCGAACACAAGGGGGGGAGGGGAGACACCAAGCGAAGACGAGGACGACCCTCACTAGCAAAGAACTGGAGGACAGCAAAAATTCCCACCAGAGGTTAAAACAGTAAACATGATCCATGTGACGAAGAGGAGAAGCAAACATGCACTCCGAGACACACGCGCCACAGAGCCCGTCACCCTAGCTCCAACACCTGGTTGGCTTGCCCGATCACTTTTGATCGCGGGGATCAAGCGGCAAGCATCTGGCACGAAGGATTGGTTGCCTTGGTGTTAGACCCAATAATCAATGGATACCATCTCACACGAGTCCTCATGGACGACGGCAGTGGTCTAAATCTGATATATCAGGACACAATACGCAAAATGGGGATAGACCCGACAACAATAAGCCACAGTAATACTACCTTCAAGGGAGTAATACCAGGCCCAAAGGCCTGCTGTATGGGCTCTCTATTACTAGAGGTTGTATTCGGTTCTCCCGACAACTTCTGAAGCGAAAAGTTAACTTTCTACATCGCTCCATTCTGAAGTGGCCATCAAGCACTACTCGGAAGAGCGGCTTTCGCTTGTTTTAATGCAATACCGCATTACGCTTCCCTCAAGCTCAAGATGCCCGGTCCGCGTGGCACCATCACAGTAGTGGAAATATTGAGCGTTCTCTACGCGCGGAAGAATGTGCGGCGGCTTTAACAGCCGAGCACTAGACGGCCTCACCAGCCAGGAAAAATGACAGGTCGTCAAGATCACAGACACGGTTAGACGAGTCCGGTGCATCACTACATATACATGATGTTGGTTTGATGGTCAAACCCTCATAGACGGTACCAGGGGCTTCCTGCGTATAATCAGGGCTAGTCCGACTCAAACTTGACTTATCTTGAATTTTAATGGTTTATTGATAATAACCAATTTTCTGGCACGACAACTTTCACCTAACTTCTTCTCTTTTACAGATGACAATCATGCTGCACCCGTCCAGGACACGGCACAACGGAGACACAGGCGCAGACGTGCAGCAGGGACCCGCTCAAAGGTTTCTTTTCAGATTAAGACCCTATGTCAACCTTTTTTACTGTCTCTTGTTGTTCACATCCTTCGGATATACAATACATCCGAGAAGGATGCCGACGTTATTGGCATGTGGCCACGTCAGGATATTGCATGTACCTGGACACTTGGGTTTTATTATTAAGGGCATTGCTCAGCCTGGCATATGTTATAAAGACCGAATACCTTAGGGAGTGTTCGGCGTCGCGAGTTTGGCCCTATATGCATCAGCTCCGAATCATGTCTTTGGTCAAATGTTGGGTTTGCCCGGCTCCCATGTTTTGGTACCTTATGTTCTGCTATATCGGCTAAGGTAGCACTGGGAGAACTACTGCGATTGTGCCCTGGTTCATCAGGATGAGCACCTCAGTAGAGAAAGCCGAAAACTGACTGTCATGATAAAGCGCGAGACTGGTCAAACACTCGATGACTTAGAGGAATCTTTAGGATTCCTCTGCAATAACGAAGGGGCGTTTCCCGGTCATGTACGTACGCGCCCCGTATTCGGACGAACGCAGAAGTACCAAGGGCTATATAGTAGTCCCACCATCAAACTCCTATGGCTATGTGAAAGTGTTAAAGCAATATAGTCCGATTGCCTCGTTCGCTGCGCTACCACCTCCTTCATGGACGAAGACGTTGGATCAAGTGTGAATAAGCGTTTTTGCGAACACCCCCGCATTATATGCATGGGGCAGAAGCCGGCGACTGCAAACTTTCAGGTTATATACATATATACATAAACGACCGCACATGAGGCATCATAATACTTTCAGGCAAAAGTATAAACCCAACCTTTATAATTCAATAGAACATTGTTTTTACAATGGGAATACATGTCACTAGAACATAACATTTTTGGAGCACTGAGCCTCTATCGAACGAGCGCCTTCAAGGACTTCTTCAAAGTAGTGCTCGGCAGCCACTCGGCCCACGACCGAACCCTGTGTGGCAATAGTGGTGGCTTCCATCTCTGCCCAGTATGTCTTGACACGGGCAAGTGCCATCCGCGCACCCTCTATGCACGCCGACCTCTTCATAGCATCGATATGCGACACTGCACCAAGGAGTTGTTGGACTAAACTAAAGTAACTATTCGGCCTTGGCCCTCCCGGCCACAGATGATCCACAACAGACCTCATGGCAAGTCCAGACAACCTATGGAGCTCGGCCCACTTGGCCATTCGCTCATTCAACATCAGCGGATGCACTGGAGCATGGAATTGTGATCAGAACAGTTTTTCCACTTCACGATCTTTTTGATCCTTGAAGTACTCGGTCACATCAGCAACACTTGCTGCCAAATCCACGTAGGCGTCCGCAGAACTCCATAGTTGATCAAGAGGAGCATACTTCGGATCTCTGAACTTAGTTCGCAACAAGAAAGGCTTCCCAGCCACGATATCCGCAGCTTGACGCAGCTCCACCTTCGTCGCTCTGATTTTGGAGCAGGCTTCCTTGGCTGCTACCATGGCCTTCTTCAGGTCTGTCGCTTTCGCTCGGCTTTCTTTTTCAAGAAGCTGGTAACGGTCAGCGGCATCTTTCAATTCAACGGCCATCTTGGCCATTCCTTCCTTGCTCTGGCAATGCACGGCCTATTCGGCCCTCAACTCTTCGACCGCCTTTAAAGTGGCCACATTGCTCTTCCTTGCTTGTTCCTTGGCTCGGGCAAGCTCTACCCGAAGGGACTCCATGGTGGCAACTCCATCTGCATCCACAACATATTGGACCTCTTACTATGTGTTGATCACCGGAGAAATCACTTACCTTGTGCCTTGTCAAGCTGCTTGTTGACAAGCATGATGTCGGCATCAGCCACATCAAGTTGCCGCTTTAGCCTGGCAAACTCATCAGTCCGGCTAGCCACCGGACCTTCAGCCACCTGCACATAAAGGTGGTCTGGTTATTACCTGGGACTATGATCCTCTATTTGCCGCCGTTTTTGGTGGCAACCAGAGTCTCAGGGGCTACTATCTGCATAGGGCACACCTAACGTGTGCGGCACTGTCAAAACATACACTATTTCACGTACCTCAAAGCCTTTCAGCAGACTCATAAAAGCTTCATGCAACCCGCTTTCGGCGGATGATATCCTTTCAATTACCGCACCTATTAGTGTACGATGCGCCTCTGAGATGGCCGCTTGCTCCAGAAGATCCTTCAGTGCGTCTGACCACACAATGTACGGTTCCGGACTCTTTTTGTGGCTCTCCTTAGGAGTCGAATACCGAGGACTCTGGGTGTCCAAAGGATTACCCTCTGGCATTGGCGGATGAGGAGAAACCCTCCGCGACGACACTTCAAGGTCGCCCGCTTCATGAGGCGGGGTGGCAGGGGGAGGTGTTTCACTCTCCATCATATTTGGAAGAAGATCCCCCGAAGACGAACTCTGTCGAGAAGGGATACGATCCGAACTACAAGATATAAGCTTCGGTTATTGTCTTCAGAAGTAAGGTAGGATATTTTCACTATTAAGTACTTTTTGATTACTTACAGCTCGGTAGAGGGCTGATCTCCTTGCGGGTGCGGTGCGGCAAGAGTGCCCTCGGAGGCAGGACCCTCTGGCAAAGATTTCTTCCCCCGTTTGGAAACCATCGTTTCCGGGTCTTCAGAGGTAGTCCTCTTCCTTCCTTGGGGTGAGCGAATTTCAGATTCTTCTCCCTGGTTACCCTCCTTCGCGGAGGTGCTAATTCCCCCAGTTTGGATGGATAATGAGTGAGGTCTACCTTCAGCCTCTTTATTCCCCCCTTCATCTTCCCCTGAGGGCACCGGATGAGGCGTCGGCTCGCGCCTTCGGGAAGGGGGCCGAACACCGGATCATCTTCGCCTTTGTTACCCAGTCCTGGTCGAAGAGCGACTTTTCAGAGTGATGACTATGATAAATAAGAAAAATAGTGTGTTCGGCCGCGGGATTACTTACTTGAGTATCCGGGCGATTACAGCTCAGACCCACATCCTCGGTGGTGTCCGGACACTTTATCTGTGGTCCGAAGAACAACTCATACATCCCCTCGAGCGTCATGCCGAGGAAGTGCTGAATGATTCATGGTCCCTCCGGGTTGAAGTCCCACATACGGAGAGGTCTACGTTTGCAAGGAGGGACCCAACGAACTAGCATGACTTGCATCACCGTGACCAAGTTGACGTCTCTCTCGAGGAGATCTCTGATGCGACTCTGCAATATCAACAAATCATTTACTGGTCCCCAGTTTAGCCCCTTGTTAACCCATGACGTCAGTTGTGGTGGGGGGCCCGAGCGAAAGGTAGGGCGGCTACCCACTTGGTACTTCGGGGAGCAGTGATATAGAACCAATCCCGCTGCCATAAACTGGACACCTCTGGAAAGGAACCCTCTGGCGATAGAGCATCAGTGTTCCTGCTTTTTATAGCACCTCCGCACTCTGCGTGTCGCCCCTCGATCATCTTCGGCTGTACATTGAACGTCTTGAGCCACATGCCGAAGTGTGGGGTAATGCGGAGGAAGGCCTCGCACACGACGATGAACGATGTGATATGAAGAATGGAATCCGGGGCCAGGTCATGGAAATCCAGCCCGTAATAGAACATGAGCCCCCTAACAAAGGGATCCAGAGCAAGGCCTAGCCCTCGGAGGAAGTGAGAGATGAATACCACGCTCTCGCCAGGTTGGGGAGTGGGAATGACCTTCCCTCGAGCAGGCAGCCTGTGCCAGATTTCTCCGGTCAGATACCTGGCCTCTCTTAGCTTCTTGATGTCCTCCTCTGTGACAGAGGAAGGCATCCACCGACCTTGGAGGTTGGATCCGGACATGATTGAAGGTCCGAAGCGCCTGACCTGAGCCTTGGGTGTTGGAACTCGAGGCGGGGGATGGATACGATTGAGCACGAGAGGAAAAAAGTATAGGCCTTGACCTCTTTATAAAGAAGGTGAGTATCAAGCGTCCTACTCGTGGCAGTTTTGGACTTGCCTAAAATCGAGAAGTCATACCAATGGGCCCGAGTGGGTTACCCACGTCCGTGTTGATGAGAATCCCGTAATAAGGGGGACACGATCTTTACTTCGACAAGACGTGTCAAGAAAACCGCCTCGCAATATGTGTAGTACTGGTTGAGAAAAAACGGTTCGAGTAATGACCGGGCCATGGCGTGATGTCATACTATCAAATGTGTCAGCAGATTAGAGCTATGGAAATATTATTCTCTCCAAGGTGGTATGTGGAACTTGTTTTGCTGAGCCGGACACTATCCTTGTGTTCAAGATCTGCTATGGAGTATTCGGAGGAGGAACCCGCCTTGCAATGCCGAAGACAAAACTACGCGCCAGAGTCATCGTCATTGAAGCCTGGTTTAGGGGCTACCGAGGGAGTCCTGGATTAGGGTGTCTCCGGACAGCCGGACTATATCCTTTGGCCGGACTGTTGGACTATGAAGATACAAGATTCAAGACTTCGTCCCGTGTTCGGATGGGACTCTCCTTGGCGTGGAAGGCAAGCTTGGCAATACGGATATGTAGATCTCCTCCCTTGTAACCGACTCTGTGTAACCCTAGCCCCCTCCGATGTCTACATAAACTGGAGGGTTTAGTCTGTAGGACAATAGACAATCATACCATAGGCTAGCTTCTAGGGTTTAGCCTCTATGGTCTCATGGTAGATCAACTCTTGTAATACTCATATCATCAATATCTATCAAGCAGGACATAGGGTATTACCTCCATCAAGAGGGCCCGAACCTGGGTAAAACATCGTGTCCCCTGCCTCCTATTACCATCCCCCTTAGACGCACAGTTCGGGACCCCCTACCCAAGATTTGTCGGTTTTGACACCAACACACATCATTTACTGGCCCCCAGTTCAGCCCCTTGTTGATGCATGATGTCAGTTGTGTTGGGGGGCCCGAGCGAAAGGCAGGGGCGGCTACCCACTTGGTACTCCGGGGAGCTATGATATAAAACCACTCCCGTTGCCATAAACTGGACACCTCCAGGAAGGAGCCCTCGGGCTATGGAGCGTCATCACTTTTGCTTATTACGGCACCTCCGCACTCTGCGTGTCGCCCCTCGATCATCTTCGGCTTCACAATGAAAGTCTTGAGCCACAGGCCGAAGTGTGGAGTAATGCGGAGGAAGTCCTCACATACGACGATGAACGACGAGATGTGAAGGAGGGAATCCGGGGCCAGGTCATGGAAATCCAGCCCATAATAAAACATGAGCCCCCTAACAAAAGGATCCAGAGCAAGGCCTAGCCCTCGGAGGAAGTGAGAGAGGAATACAACACTCTCGCCGGGTTGGGGAGTGGGAATGACCTGCCCTCGAGCAGGCAGCCTGTGCCATATTTTGCTGGTCAAATACCTGGCCTCTCTTAGCTTCTTGATGTCTTCCTCTGTGACAGAGGAAGGCATCCACCGACCTTGAAGGTTGGATCTAGACATGGTTGAAGGTCCGAAGCACTTGACCTGAGCCTTGGGTGTTGGGACTCGAGGTGGGGAAAGGATTCGATTGAGTACGTGAAGGAAAAAAGAACATGCCTTGGCCACTTTATATAGGGGGTGAACATGCCTTGGCCGTTTGGGACTTGCCTAAAATCGAGGAGTCATACCAGCGAGCACGATTGGGTTACACACGTCCGTAGTGATGATAATCCCGTTATAAGGGGGACACGATCTCTGCTTCGACAAGACGTGTCAAGAAAACCGCCTCGCAATATGTGCAGTGCTGGTTGAGAAAAACGGTTCGAATAATGACCGGGCCATGGCGTGATGTCATGTTGCTAAACATGTCAGCAGATTAGATTTGTGGAAACATTATTCTCTCTATGGTGGTATGTGGAACTTATTTTGCAGAGCCGGACACTATCCTTCAAAATCTTCTATGGAGTATTCGGAGGAGGAACCCGCCTTGCAATGTCGAAGACAAATCTGCTCGTCGGACTCATCGTCATTTAAGCCTAGTTCAGGGGCTACTGAGGGAATCCTAGATTAGGGGGTCTCCGGATAGCTGGACTATACCCTTTGGCCGGACTGTTGGACTATGAAGATACAAGATTGAAGACTTCATCCCGTGTCCGGATGGGACTCTCCTTGTCATGGAAGGCAAGCTTGGTAATACAGATATGTAGATCTCCTTCCTTGTAACCGACTCTATGTAACCCTAGCCCCCTCCGGTGTCTATATAAACCGGAGGGTTTAGTCCGTAGGATGACAACAATCATACCATAGGCTAGTTTCTAGGGTTTAGCCTCTATGATCTCGTGGTAGGTCAACTCTTGTAATACTCATATCATCAATATCAATCAAGCAGGACCTAGGGTATTACCTCCATAAAGAGGGCCCAAACCTGGGTAAACATCGTGTCCCCTGCCTCTTGTTACCATCCGGCTTAGATGCACAGTTCGGGACCCCCTACCCGAGATCTGCCGGTTTTGACACCGACAATGAGTCTCTCGAAGCCATGAGAATTTCCATTAATGAGTGCAAAGAAAGAACCGCTAGGATGCATGCTAAGAAAGATTCCTTTATGAAAGCGTGTTCTTCTAATTTTTATGAAAACAAAGATGAAGATATAAAAGTTATTGATGTGTCCCCTATTAAATCTTTGTTTTGCGATATGAATCTTGATAATGATGGGACTAAATATGATCCACCTTTACCTAGAAGGCGTTCCAAAAATTCGGAGTTTTTAGATCTTGATGCTAAAATTGATAAAAGTGAGATTGAAGAAATCAAAATGTTAGATGTTAATAAACCCACTATTTTCGATTTCAAGGAATTTAATTATGATAATTGCTCTTTGAAAGATTGTATTTCCTTGTTGCAATCCGTGCTAAATTCTCCTCATGCTTATAGTCAAAATAAAGATTTTACTAAACATATCGTTGATGCTTTGATGCAATCTAATGAAGAAAAACTTGAGTTGGAAGTTTCTATCCCTAGAAAACTTTATGATGAGTGGGAACCTACTATTAAAATTAATATTAAAGATCATGAATGCTATGCTTTGTGTGATTTGGGTGCTAGTGTTTCCACGATTCCAAAAACTTTGTGCGATTTGCTAGGTTTCCGTGATTTTGATGATTGCTCTTTAAACATGCACCTTGCGGATTCCACTATTAATAAACCTATGGGAAGAATTAATGATGTTCTTATTGTTGCAAATAGGAACTATGTGCCCATAGATTTTATCGTTCTTGATACAGAAAGCAATCCTTCATGTCCTATTATTCTAGGTAGACCTTTCCTTAGAATGATTGGTGCAATTATTGATATGAAGGAAGGGAATATTAGATTCCAATTTCCATTAAAGAAGGGCATGGAACACTTCCCTAGGAAGAAAATAAAATTACCATATGAATCTATCATGAGATCCACTTATGGATTGCCCACCAAAGATGGCAATACCTAGATCTATCCTTGCTTTTATGCCTAGCTAGGGGTGTTAAACGATAGCGCTTGTTGGGAGGCAACCCAATTTTATTTTTAGTTTTTTTGCTGTTTGCTTCTGTTTAGGAATAAATATTTGTTCTAGCCTCTGGTTAGATGTGTTTTTATGTTTTAATTAGTGTTTGTGCCAAGTTAAATCTATAGGATCTTCTTGGATGATAGTTATTTGATCTTGCAGAAAATTCCAGAAACTTTCTGTTCACGTAAATAATTGTTAAAAATCATCAGAACATGATAAAATAATGATTACAATTGCTTCTGATCAATAAACAAATTTCCTAGGTCGTCCTAATTTGGCTGAGTGTTTGGAGTTCCAGAAGTTTGCGTTAGTTACAGATTACTACAGACTGTTCTGTTTTTGACAGATTCTATTTTTCGTGTGTTGTTTGCTTATTTTGATGAATCTATGGCTAGTAAAAGAGTTTATAAACCATAGAGAAGTTGGAATACAGTAGGTTTAACACCAATATAAATAAAGAATT
Organism: Triticum dicoccoides; assembly: GCF_002162155.2. Lineage (NCBI taxonomy): Eukaryota > Viridiplantae > Streptophyta > Magnoliopsida > Poales > Poaceae > Triticum > Triticum dicoccoides. The sequence continues at coordinate 3,420,563 of NC_041390.1, read as the reverse complement.
AGTTCATTACAGTACCTTGAAGTGGTCTTTTGTTTTCTTTCACTAACGGAGCTCACGAGATTTTCTGCTAAGTTTTGTGTTGTGAAGTTTTCAAGTTTTGGGTAAAAGATTTGATGGATTATGGAACAAGGAGTGGCAAGAGCCTAAGCTTGGGGATGCCCATGGCACCCCCAAGATAGTCTAAGGACACCAAAAAGCCAAAGCTTGGGGATGCCCCGGAAGGCATCCCCTCTTTTGTCTACTTCCATCGGTAACTTTACTTGGAGCTATATTTTTATTCACCACATGATATGTGTTTTGCTTGGAGCGTCTTGTATGATTTGAGTATTTGTTTGTTAGTTTACCACAATCATCCTTGCTGTACACACTTTTTGAGAGAGACACACATGATTCGGAAATTATTTGCATACTCTATGTGCTTCACTTATATATTTTGAGTTATATAGTTTTGCTCTAGTGCTTCACTTGTATCTTTTAGAGCACGGTGGTGGATTTGCTTTATAAAAACTATTGATCTCTCATGCTTCACTTATATTATTTTGAGAGTCTTAAAATAGCATGGCTATTTGCTTTAATTAATATCATGAGAAATTTGATGCTTGATAATTGTTTTGAGATATAAAGGTGGTAATATCATAGTTGTGCTAGTTGAGTAATTGTGGAATTGAAAAATACGTGTGTTGGAGTTTGTGATTCCCGTAGCATGCACGTATGGTGAACCGTTATGTAACGAAGTCGGAGCATGAAGTATTTGTTGATTGTCTTCCTTTGTGTGGCGGTCGGGATCGCGCGATGGTTAACTCCTACCAACCCTTCCCCTAGGAGCATGTGTAGTAGTACTTTGCTTCGAGGGTTAATAAATTTTTGCAATAAGTATATGAGTTCTTTATGACTAATGTGAATCCATGGATTATACGCACACTTACCTTTCCGCAATTTTCTAGCCTCTTCGGTACCGCGCATTGCCCTTTCTCACCTTGAGAGTTGGTGCATACTTCGCCGGTGCATCCAAACCCCGTTGAGGGAGTCCTGGATTAGGGGGTCTCCGGACAGCCAGACTATCTCCATTGGCCGGACTGTTAGACTATGGAGATACAAGATTGAAGACTTCGTCTCGTGTCCGGATGGGACTCTACTTGGCGTGGAAGGCAAGCTAGGCAATACGTATATGGATATCTCCTCCTTTGTAACCGACCTTGTGTAACCCTAACCCTCTCCAGTGTCTATATAAACCGAAGGGTTTTAGTCCGTAGGACAACAATCACAACATACAATCATACCATAGGCTAGCTTCTAGGGTTTAGCCTCTCTGATCTCGTGGTAGATCTACTCTTGTAACACCCATATCATCAATATTAATCAAGCAGGACGTAGGGTTTTACCTCCATCAAGAGGGCCCAAACCTGGGTAAAACATCGTGTCCCCTACCTCCTGTTACCATTCGGCCTAGACGCACAGTTCGGGACCCCCTACCCGAGATCCGTCGGTTTTGACACCGACATTGGTGCTTTCATTGAGAGTTCCTTTGTGACGTCGCTGTTAGGCTTGATGGCTCCTACTATCATCAATAGCGATGCGGTCCAGGATGAGACTTTTCTCCCCGGACAGATCTTCGTATTCGGCGGCTTTGCACTGCGGGCTAATTCGCTTGGCCATTTGGAGCAGATTGAAAGCTATGCCCCTGGCCGTCAGGTCAGATTTGGAAGTTTGAACTACACGGCCGACATCCACGGTGACTTGATCTTCTACGGATTCGAGCCATAGCCGGGCATGCCGCACTGTCGCGATGGGTATGACCTAGCTCTGCCGCCGAACAGTACCCCAGAAGTCGCGCCCGCATCAACTCCGACCCTTAGTTCGGAGCCAACTGCGCCAACCGAGGACGGGTGGTTAAACACCGCCTCAGGGGCTGCAGTCTCAACAGTGATCGAGCCGAACACCAGCATAATCCTCTGCGCAGCCCGTGACTCCAAGGTGCCGGACTCTTTTCTGACTCCGAACCGCCTGCGCCCTTGCCAATCAAACCCGATTGGGCGCCAATCATGGAATTCACTGCCGCGGATATGTTTCAGCACTCGCCCTTCGGCGACATTGTGAATTCACTAAGGTCTCTCTCTTTGTCAGGAGCCCTGGTCGGATTATGGCCAACAGGATTGGGATGCGGACGACGAAGAAATTCGATGCCCACCCATCACCCACTTAATAGCCACTATCGATGACTCAACCGACATGCTCTACTTCGACTCCGAAGACACCGACGGTATGGACGACGATGCGGGAGGCGAAGAGGAACCACCGCCCACAGGGCGCTGGACGTCCACTTCATCATATGACGTATACATGGTGGACACACCAAAAGAAGACGACGACGAGGAACGGAAGGACGCACTGAAGGCTTGTTCCCTCGAGAAGCAGTCAAAGCGGCGGCGCAAGCGCCGCCCCAAATCCCGCCTCGGCAGAAATGACGATCATACAGACCCAGCGTTGGAGCAGGGCGAACCACTGCCGGACCACGGCAATTCGGGGAATCAAACCGAACAAACCAATTCTGTCAAAGATAATAGTCCGGACGACATAATGCCGGACAGGCACCCGGAGCAGCAGAATGCCCGTTAAAGGCTTATTGCCACCGCAAGGAGTCTGAAAAAGCAGAAGCAAAGGCTCAAGGCTGCGCAAGACACACTCCAAATCAGATGGAGTAAAGTACTTAACACAGCAGCGAGGTACGGTGACAATCACCCCACCAAGAGCTACCCAAAGCGGATGTTGCTACCTGAATTCAATGAGGAGGCCTCAGACCCCCCACAACCAAAAATCAAAACAGCCACCTGGCCGGATAGACGACCTCACGGCCAACATCGAGCGGCAAACAACGCCACTCACAAGCCAATACGCGATCCACGCGAGGGCTCGCACCAAAAGGACGGCGCAACCAGATCCATCTATGGACCACGCAAGCGCGCCCCAGCATACAACGTAACACAACAAACATCCAAACAACGCGGTACACCCAGATACAGGGGTGCCGCACACCCCCTACGTTTCACCGATGAGGTGCTGGACCATTCATTTCTAGAGGGATTCAAACCCTTAAACATAGAGGCATACGGAAAAACAGACCCTGGGGTCTGGATTGAGGATTACATCCTCCATATCCATATGGCTTGAGGAGATGATCTCCACGCCATCAAGTACTTACCCCTCAAGCTCAAAGGTCCAGCTCGTCACTGGCTTAAAGGCCTCCCCGAAAACTCCATTGGAAGCTGGGAAGAGCTCGAAGACGCTTTTCGAGCAAATATTCAAGGGACTTATGTCCGACCTCCGGACGCGGACGATTTGAGTCATATAACTCAACAACCTGGAGAGTTAGCCCGAAAACTTTGGAGCAGGTTTCTTACTAAAAAGAACCAAATTGTCGACTGTCCGGACGCTGAAGCCTTGGCAGCTTTTAAGCATAGCGTCCGTGACGAATGGCTCGCCAGACACCTCTGCCAAGAAAAGCCGAGAACAATGGCAGCATTAACAAGCCTCATGACCCGATTTTGCACGGGTGAGGACAGCTGGCTAGCCAGATGCAGCACCAGACCCCAGTACATCTGAAATAAGAGATGGAAACGAGAAATCACGGCGCAACAGCAGTAACAAACGCCGGAATAAAGAAGACATCACGAAGAGCACGGCAGTAAACGCCAGATTCAAAAGCTCTCGGCCAGGTCAGCAAAAGCCGCCCTCTAAAGGCGCTAGAGATGAACTGTCCAGCCTAAACAAAATTCTGGACCAAATATGTCAGATCCATAGCACCCTTGGTAAACCTGCTAATTATACCCACAGAGAATGTTGGGTCTTCAAGCAGTCCGGTAAGCTCAACGCCGTACACAAGGGGGATGATACACCAAGAGAAGACGAGGATGAGCCTCTCAAGCAATACACTGGGGAACAAAAGAAATTTCCACTAGAAGTCAAAACAGTAAACGTGTTACACGCGATCAAGGGAAGAAACAAAACGACACTCCCAGAAAAATATGCCCAAGGGCCTATCACCGTGGAGTCCTGCCACTGGTTGTCTCAACCGATCACTTTTGACCATCGTGATTACTCAGCAAGTATCCGGTGTGCAGGATGGGCTGCCCTGCTATTAGACCCAATAGTTGACGGATATCACTTCACACGAGTCCTGGTGGACGCTGGCAACAGTCTAAACCTGATATATCAGGATACAATCCGCGAAATGGGGATAGACCCAACAAAAATTTGCCATAGCAATACTACCTTTAAAGGAGTAACGCCAGGCCTAGGGGCTCATTGCACGGGCTCCCTGCTACTAAAAGTTATATTCGGCTCCCCCGATAACTTCCGTAGCGAACATTTAACCTTCCACCTCGCTCCGTTCCAAAGTGGCTATCAAGCACTACTTGGACGCGAAGCTTTCGGTCGCTTTAATGCAATACCGCACTACGCTTCCCTCACACTCAAGATGCCCGGACCACGTGGCATCATTACAGTAAATGGAAGTATTAAGCGATCTTTGCGCGCCGACGAGAGTGCGGTTGCCTTGGGAGCTGCACACTAAAAACGGCCAACTAAAGCATTTAACAGGTCGTCAAGACCTCGGACACGGTTAGACGAGTCCGGCATAGCTATATGTAATTCATACCAGATCAATGGTCACACCCCTATACAAGGGGCTCAACACGCGCAGACAAGTGGCAATTTTTACTCATCTTGAATTATACTTGGTTCCCTTAAAAACTATCCTTTTGCACGACAACTTTTTCACCTAAGTTCTGTTGGAAATATGCCCTAGAGGCAATAATAAAAGCATTATTATAATATTTCCTTGTGAGAAAAGTATACTTTTCGTCCCTCAACTCTTCGTAAAGTTTAGTTTTCGTCCCTCAACTCTAAAACCGGACAGAGTGCACCCCGAACTCTCGAAACCGGTCACTTTTTGTCCCTGCTGCTGAGTCAACCCGGTTTTGACCACACGTGAACAGTGCACCAGATGAACAGTAAATTTGAAAAAAATAGCAACAAGATTTAAAAAAAACTGAGATTTTATGGCATCGAAGATACTTAGGTGCGCCACATGCGTGCAAATTTTCATCATGTTTGGAAGTTCGAGGAGCACGCAGCAAAAAAAAACAAAAGTAAATGTACACTGAAGTGAACAGTAAAATAAAAAAATAGCAAAAAAATAAAAAAAATTCTGAATTTTTTTGGCATCAGGATGCTCAGGTGGGCAAGGTGCGTGCAAAATTTTGGGGTAAAATAAGATCCGAGGGTTTGGAAACCACCCAAAGCGGCACGCACACGTACGCTATTTTGTTTTTTTTGCACGACCTTCTTGGATGTCATTTTACCACAAAATTTTGCATGCACCTTGCCCACCTGAGCGTCCTCGATGCCAAAAAATTTCAGAATTTTTTGAATTTTTTTGCTATTTTTTTATTTTACTGTTCACTTTAGTGTACATTTACTTTTGTTTTTTTGCTGCGTGCTTCTCGAACTTCCAAACATGATGAAAATTTGCACGCACGTGGCGCACCTGAGTATTTTTTATGCCATAAAATTTCAGATTTTTTTGAATTTTTTTGCTATTTTTTTCGAATTTACTGTTCATCGGGTGTACTGTTTACGCGCGGTCAAAACTGGGTTGACTCAGCAGCAGGGACGAAAAGTGACCGGTTTTGAGAGTTCGGGTTGCACTTTATCCGGTTTTAGAGTTGAGGGACAAAAACTAAACTTTGCGAAGAGTTAAGGCATGAAAAGTATACTTTTCTCTTTCCTTGTTCATGATAATTGTCTTTATTCATGCTATAATTGTGTTATCCGGAAATCGTAATACATGTGTGAATAATAGACACCAACATGTCCCTAGTAAGCCTCTAGTTGACTAGCTCGTTGATCAACAGATAGTCATGATTTCCTGACTATGGGCATTGGATGTCATTGATAACGAGATCACATCATTAAGAGAATGATGTGATAGACAAGACCCAATCCTAAACATAGCATCAGATCGTATAGTTCGTTTGCTAGAGTTTTCCAATGTCAAGTATCTTTTCCTTAGACCATGAGATCGTGTAACTCCCGGATACCGTAGGAGTGCTTTGGGTGTGCCAAACGTCACAACGTAACTGGGTGACTATAAAGGTATACTACGGGTATCTCCGAAAGTGTCTGTTGGGTTGACACGGATCAAGACTGGGATTTGTCACTCCATATGACGGAGAGGTATCACTGGGCCCACTCGGTAATGCATCATCATAATGAGCTCAAAGTGACCAAGTGTCTGGTCACGGGATCATGCATTACGGTATGAGTAAAGTGACTTGCCGGTAATGAGATCGAACGAGGTATTGGGATACCGACGATCGGATCTCGGGCAAGTAACATACCGATTAACAAAGGGAATTGTATATGGGGTTGCTTGAATCCTCGACATCGTGGTTCATCCGATGAGATCATCGAGGAGCATGTGGGAGCCAACATCGGTATCCAGATCCCGCTGTTGGTTATTGACCGGAGAGCATCTCGGTCATGTCTACATGTCTCCCGAACCCGTAGGGTCTACACACTTAAGGTTCAGTGACGCTAGGGTTGTAGGGATATGTATATGCAGTGACCCGAATGTTGTTCGGAGTCCCGGATGAGATCCCGGACGTCACGAGGAGTTCCGGAATGGTCCGGAGGTAAATAATTATATATAGGAAGTGCTATTTCGGGCATCGGGACAAGTTTCGGGGTCACCGGTATTGTACTGGGACCACCGGAAGGGTCCCAGGGGTCCACCGGGTGGGGCCACCTGCCCCGGGGGGCCACATGGGCTGTAGGGGGTGCGCCTTGGCCTACATGGGCCAAGGGCACCAGCCACAAGAGTCCCATGCGCCTAGGATTTCAAGGAGGGAAGAGTCCTAGGAGGGGAAGGCACCTCCTAGGTGCCTTGGGGAGGAGGGATTCCTCCCCTTGGCCGCACCCCCTAGGAGATTGGATCTCCTAGGGCCGGCCCCCCCCTTGGCCCTCCTATATATAGTGGGGAGATGGAGGACTTCTTACCTTGATCTTTGGTGCCTCCCTCTCCCTCTCCAACACCTCCTCCTCCTCCATAGTGCTTGGCGAAGCCCTGCCGGAGTACTGCAGCTCCATCACCACCACGCCGTCGTGCTGCTGCTGGAGCCATCTCCCTCAACCTCTCCTTCCCCCTTGCTGGATCAAGAAGGAGGAGACGTGGCTGTTCCGTACGTGTGTTGAACGCGGAGGTGCCGTCCGTTCGGTGCTAGGATCTTCGGTGATTCGAATCACGTCGAGTACGACTCCCTAATCCCCGTTCTTTGAACGCTTCCGCTCGCGATCTACAAGGTACGTAGATGCATCTAATCACTCGTTGCTAGATGAACTCCTAGATGGATCTTGGTGAAACCGTAGGAAAATTTTTGTTTTCTGCAACGTTCCCCAACAGTGGCATCATGAGCTAGGTCTATGCGTAGTTCTTCTTGCGCGAGTGGAACACAATTTGTTGTGGGCGTAGATGTTGTCAACTTTCTTGCCGCTACTAGTCTTATCTTGCTTCAACGGTATTGTGGGATGAAGCGGCTCGGACCAACCTTACACGTACGCTTACGTGAGACCGGTTCCACCGACTAACATGCACTAGTTGCATAAGGTGGCTGGCGGGTGTCTGTCTCTCCTACTTTAGTTGGAGCGGATTCGATGAAAAGGGTCCTTATGAAGGGTAAATAGAAGTTGACAAATCACGTTGTGGCTTTCACGTAGGTAAGAAAACGTTCTTGCTAGAACCCTACTTCAGCCACGTAAAACTTGCAACAACAATTAGAGGACGTCTAACTTGTTTTTGCAGCAAGTGCTTTGTGATATGATATGGCCAAAGTTGTGATGAATGATGAATGATCTATATGTAATGTATGAGATGTTCATGCTATTGTAATAGGAATCACGACTTGCATGTCGATGAGTATGACAACCGGGAGGAACCATAGGAGTTGTCTTTATTTTTTGTATGACCTGCGTGTCATTGAGAAACGCCATGTAAATTACTTTACTTTATTGCTAAATGCGTTAGCCATAGTAGTAGAGGTAATAGTTGGCGAGCAACTTCATGGAGACACGATGATGGAGATCATGGTGTCATGCCGGTGACAAGATGATCATGGAGCTCCAAGATGGAGATCAAAGGAGCTATGTGATATTGGCCATATCATGTCACTATTATTATTTGATTGCATGTGATGTTTATCATGTTTTTTTCATCTTGTTTGCTTAGAACGACGGTAGTAAATAAGATGATCCCTCATAATAATTTCAAGAAAGTGTTCCCCTAACTGTGCACCGTTGCGACAGTTCTTTGTTTCGAAGCACCACGTGATGATCGGGTGTGATAGATTCTAACGTTCACATACAACGGGTGTAAGACAGATTTACACATGCAAAACACTTAGGTTGACTTGACGAGCCTAGCATGTGTATAGACATGGCCTCGGAACACAGAAGTCCGAAAGGTCGAGCATGAGTCGTATAGAAGATACGATCAACATGAAGATGTTCACCGACGTTGACTAGTCCGTCTCACGTGATGATCGGACACGGTCTAGTTAACTCCATGTTATACTTAGATGACTAGAAGAGGGATGTCTATCTAAGTGGGAGTTCATTGAATAATTTGATTAGATGAACTTAATTATCATGAACTTAGTCTAAAATATTTACAATATGTCTTGTAGATCAAATGGCCAACGTAGTCCTCAACTTCAACGCGTTCCTAGAGAAAACCAAGCTGAAAGACGATGGCAGCAACTACACGGACTGGGTTTGGAACCTGAGGATCATCCTCATAGCTGCCAAGAAAGATTATGTCCTACAAGCACCGCTAGGTGATGCACCTGTTCTCCCTGCAGAACAAGACGTTATGAATGCTTGGCAGGCACGTACCGATGACTACTCCCTCGTTCAGTGCGGCATGCTTTACAGCTTAGAGCCGGGACTCCAAAAGCGTTTTGAGAGACATGGAGCATATGAGATGTTCGAAGAGCTGAAAATGGTTTTCCAAGCTCATGCCCGGGTCGAGAGATATGAAGTCTCCGACAAATTCTTCAGCTGTAAGATGGTGGAAAATAGTTCTGTCAGTGAGCACATACTCACAATGTTTGGGTTACATAACCGCTTGACTCAGCTGGGAGTTAATCTCCCGGATGACGCGGTCATTGACAGAATCCTCCAGTCGCTTCCACCGAGCTACAAGAGCTTTGTGATGAACTTCAATATGCAGGGGATGGAATAGACCATTCCTGAAGTATTTGCTATGCTGAAATCAGCAGAGGTAGAAGTCAAGAAGGAACATCAAGTGTTGATGGTCAATAAAACCACTAAGTTCAAGAAAGGCAAGGGTAAGAAAACCTTCAAGAAGGACGGCAAGGGAGTTGCCGCGCCCGGCAAGCAAGCTACCGAGAAGAAGCCAAAGAATGGACCCAAGCCCGAGACTGAGTGTTTTTATTGCAAAGAAAGTGGTCACTGGAAGCGGAACTGCCCCAAATACTTAGCGGACAAGAAGGCCGGCAAAACGAAAGGTATATGTGATATACATGTAATTGATGTGTACCTTACCAGTACTCGTAGTAGCTCCTGGGTATTTGATACCGGCGCAGTTGCTCACATTTGTAACTCAAAGCAGGAGCTGCGGAATAAGCGGAGACTGGCAAAGGACGAGGTGACGATGCGCGTCGGGAATGGTTCCAAGGTCGATGTGATCGCCGTCGGCACGCTACCTCTACATTTACCTACGGGATTAGTTTTGAACCTCAATAATTGTTATTTAGTGCCAAGTTTGAGCATGAACATTGTATCAGGATCTCGTTTAATTCGAGATGGCTACTCATTTAAATCCGAGAATAATGGTTGTTCTATTTATATGAGAGATATGTTTTATGGTCATGCTCCGATGGTGAATGGTTTATTCTTAATGAATCTCGAGCGTAATGCTACACATATTCATAGTGTGAGTACCAAAAGATGTAAGGATGATAATGATAGTCCCACATACTTGTGGCACTGCCGCCTTGGTCACATAGGTGTCAAACGCATGAAGAAGCTCCATGCTGATGGACTTTTAGAGTCTCTTGATTACGAATCATTTGACACGTGCGAACCATGCCTCATGGGTAAAATGACCAAGACTCCATTCTCAGGAACAATGGAGCGAGCAACCAACTTATTGGAAATCATACATACTGATGTGTGCGGTCCAATGAGTGTTGAGTCTCGCGGTGGCTCTCGTTATGTTCTCACCCTCACTGATGACTTGAGTAGATATGGGTATGTCTACTTAATGAAACACAAGTCTGAGACCTTTGAAAAGTTCAAGGAATTTCAGAGTGAGGTTGAGAATCAACGTGACAGAAAAATCAAGTTTCTACGATTAGATCATGGAGGAGAATACTTGAGTCACGAGTTTGGCACACACTTAAGAAAATGTGCAATAGTTTCACAGCTCACGCCGCCTGGAACACCTCAGCGTAATGGTGTGTCCGAACGTCGTAATTGCACTCTATTAGATATGGTGCGATCTATGATGTCTCTTGCCGATTTACCGCTATCTTTTTGGGGCTATGCTTTAGAGACTGCCGCATTCACTTTAAATAGGGCTCCGTTGAAATCCGTTGAGACGACACCGTTTGAATTATGGTTTGGGAAGAAACCTAAGCTGTCGTTTCTAAAAGTTTGGGGATGCGATGCTTATGTTAAGAAACTTCAACCTGAAAAGCTCGAACCCAAATCGGAAAAATGTGTCTTCATAGGATACCCTAAAGAAACTATTGGGTATACCTTCTACCTCAGATCCGAAGGCAAGATCTTTGTTGCCAGAAATGGATCCTTTCTAGAGAAGGAGTTTCTCTCGAAAGAAGTAAGTGGGAGGAAAGTAGAACTTGATGAAGTATTACCTCTTGAACCGGAAAATGGCGCAACTCAAGAAAATGTTTCGAAGGTGCCTGCACCAACAAGAGAGGAAGTTAATGATGATGATCAAGATACTTCTGATCAAGCTCCTACTGAAATTCGAAGGTCCACAAGGACACGTTCCGCACCAGAGTGGTACGGCAACCCTGTCATGGAAATCATGTTGTTAGACAACGGTGAACCTTCAAACTATGAAGAAGCGATGGCGGGCCCGGATTCCGACAAATGGCTAGAAGCCATGAAATCCGAGATAGGATCCATGTATGAAAACGAAGTATGGACTTTGACTGACTTGCCCGTTGAGCGGCGAGCCATAGAAAATAAATGGATCTTTAAGAAGAAGACAGACGCGGATGGTAATGTGACCATCTATAAAGCTCACCTTGTCGCTAAGGGTTATCGACAAGTTCAAGGGGTTGACTACGATGAGACTTTCTCACTGGTAGCGAAGCTGAAGTCCGTCCGAATCATGTTAGCAATTGCCGCATTTTATGATTATGAAATATGGCAGATGGACGTCAAAACGGCATTCCTTAATGGTTTCCTTAAGGAAGAATTGTATATGATGCAGCCGGAAGGTTTTGTCGATCCTAAGAATGCTGACAAGGTGTGCAAGCTCCAACGCTCGATTTATGGGTTGGTGCAAGAATCTCGGAGTTGGAACATTCGCTTTGATGAGATGATCAAAGCGTTTGGGTTTACGCAGACTTATGGAGAAGCCTGTGTTTACAAGAAAGTGAGTGGGAGCTCTGTAGCATTTCTCATACTATATGTAGATGACATACTTTTGATGGGAAATGATATAGAACTCTTGGACATCATAAAGGCCTACTTGAATAAAAGTTTTTCAATGAAGGACCTTGGAGAAGCTGCTTATATATTAGGCATCAAGATCTACAGAGATAGATCAAGACGCCTCATAGGTCTTTCACAAAGCACATACCTTGATAAGATATTGAAGAAGTTCAATATGGATCAGTCTAAGAAGGGGTTCTTGCCTGTGTTGCAAGGTATGAAATTGAGCTCAGCTCAATGTCCGACCACGGCAGAAGATATAGAAGAGATGAGTGTCATCCCCTACGCCTCAGCCATAGGTTCTATTATGTATGCCATGCTGTGTACCAGACCTGATGTAAACCTTGCCGTAAGTTTGGTAGGTAGGTACCAAAGTAATCCCGGCAAGGAACACTGGACAGCGGTCAAGAATATCCTGAAGTACCTGAAAAGGACTAAGGAAATGTTTCTCGTCTATGGAGGTGACGAAGAGCTCGTCGTAAAGGGTTACATCGACGCTAGCTTCGACACAGATCTGGATGACTCAAAGTCACAAACCGGATACGTGTATATTTTGAATGGTGGGGCAGTAAGCTGGTGCAGTTGCAAGCAGAGCATCGTGGTGGGATCTACATGTGAAGCGGAGTACATGGCAGCCTCGGAGGCAGCACATGAAGAAATTTGTGTGAAGGACTTCATCACCGACCTAGGAGTCATACCCAATGCGTCGGGGCCAATCAAACTCTTCTGTGACAACACTGGAGCTATTGCACTTGCCAAGGAGCCCAGGTTTCACAAGAAGACCAGGCACATCAAGCGTCGCTTCAACTCCATTCGTGAAAATGTTCAAGATGGAGACATAGAAATTTGTAAAGTACATACGGACCTGAATGTAGCAGATCCATTGACTAAACCTCTCCCTAGAGCAAAACATGATCAACACCAGAATTCCATGGGTGTTCGATTCATCACAATGTAACTAGATTATTGACTCTAGTGCAAGTGGGAGACTGTTGGAAATATGCCCTAGAGGCAATAATAAAAGCATTATTATTATATTTCCTTGTTCATGATAATTGTCTTTATTCATGCTATAATTGTGTTATCCGGAAATCGTAATACATGTGTGAATAATAGACACCAACATGTCCCTAGTAAGCCTCTAGTTGACTAGCTCGTTGATCAACAGATAGTCATGATTTCCTGACTATGGACATTGGATGTCATTGATAACGAGATCAAATCATTAGGAGAATGATGTGATGGACAAGACCCGATCCTAAACATAGCATCAGATCGTATAGTTCGTTTGCTAGAGTTTTCCAATGTCAAGTATCTTTTCCTTAGACCATGAGATCGTGTAACTCCCGGATACCGTAGGAGTGCTTTGGGTGTGCCAAACATCACAACGTAACTGGGTGACTATAAAGGTATACTACGGGTATCTCCGAAAGTGTCTGTTGGATTGACACGGATCAAGACTGGGATTTGTCACCCCATATGACGGAGAGGTATCACTGGGCCCACTCGGTAATGCATCATCATAATGAGCTCAAAGTGACCAAGTGTCTGGTCACGGGATCATGCATTACGGTATGAGTAAACTGACTTGCCGGTAATGAGATCGAACGAGGTATTGGGATACCGACGATCGGATCTCGGGCAAGTAACATACCGATTAACAAACGGAATTGTATATGGGGTTGCTTGAATCCTCGACATCATGGTTCATCCGATGAGATCATCGAGGAGCATGTGGAAGCCAACATGGGTATCTAGATCCCGCTGTTGGTTATTGACCGGAGAGCATCTCGGTCATGTCTACATGTCTCCCGAACCCGTAGGGTCTACACACTTAAGGTTCGGTGACGCTAGGGTTGTAGGGATATGTATATGCAGTGACCCGAATCTTGTTAGGAGTCCCGTATGAGATCCCGGACATCACGAGGAGTTCCGGAATGGTCCGGAGGTAAATAATTATATATAGGAAGTGCTACTTCGGGCATCGGGACAAGTTTCGGGGTCACCGGTATTGTACCGGGACCACCGGAAGGGTCCCGGGGGTCCACCGGGTGGGGCCACCTGCCCCGGGGGGCCACATGGTCTGTAGGGGGTGCGCCTTGGCCTACATGGGCCAAGGGCACCAGCCCCAAGAGGCCCATGCGCCTAGGGTTTCAAGGAGGGAAGAGTCCTAGGAGGGGAAGGCACCTCCTAGGTGCCTTGGGGAGGAGGGATTCCTCCCCTTGGCCGCACCCCCCTAGGAGATTGGATCTCCTAGGGCCGGCGCCCCCCCCTTGGCCCTCCTATATATAGTGGGGAGATGGAGGACTTCTTACCTTGATCTTTGGTGCCTCCCTCTCCCTCTCCAACACCTCCTCCTCCTCCATAGTGCTTGGCGAAGCCCTGCCGGAGTACTGCAGCTCCATCACCACCACGCCGTCGTGCTGCTGCTGGAGCCATCTCCCTCAACCTCTCCTTCCCCCTTGCTGGATCAAGAAGGAGGAGACGTGGCTGTTTCGTACGTGTGTTGAACGCGGGGGTGCCGTCCGTCCGGTGCTAGGATCTTCGGTGATTCGAATCACGTCGAGTACGACTCCCTCATCCCCGTTCTTTGAACGCTTCCGCTCGCGATCTACAAGGTACGTAGATGCATCTAATCACTCGTTGCTAGATGAACTCCTAGATGGATCTTGGTGAAACCGTAGGAAATTTTTTGTTTTCTGCAACGTTCCCCAACAAGTTCCTCTCTTTTACAGATGATCATCATGCTACACCCGTCCAGGATACGGCACAACGGAGACACAGGCGCACACGTGCAGCAGGGACCCGCTCCAAGGATTCTTTTTAGATTAAGACCCTGCGTAAACCTTTTTTACTGTCTCTTGTTGATACATATCCACCGAATTCTCAGCACAGTTGAGAAGGATGCTGACGTCTTGGCATGTGGCCACGTCAAAATAATGCACGTACCTGAACACAAGGGGCTTCTTACGAAGGGCACTATTTAGGCCCGGTTTATACCATAAAGACCGTATACCTTAGGGAGTGTTCGGCGTCGCGAGTTTGTCCTTATATGCATCAGCTCCGAATCATTGTCTTTGGTCAAATGTTGGGTTTGCCCGACTCCTGTGTTTTGGTGCCTTACGTTCTGCTTTACCGGCTAAGGTAGCACTAGGAGAACTACTGCGATTGTGCCCTGGTTCATCCGGACGAGCACCTCAGTAGAGAAAGCCGAAAACTGACTGTCATGATATAGCGTGAGACCGGTCAACCACTCGGTGACCTATCGGAATGTTAGAATTCCTCTGCCATAACGAAGGGCCATTTTCCGGCCAAGCATGTACGCACCCCGCGATCGGGAGAGTGCGGAGCCAACAGGGGCTATCTAGTAGCCCCACTGTCAAACTCCTATGGCTAAGTGAAAGTGTTAAAGCATTATAGTCCGGTTGCCTCGCTCGCTACGCTATCACCTCCTTAATAGGACCAAGATGTTGGGTTAAGTGTGAACACACGTTTTTTGCGAGAACCTACGCATTATATGCGTGGGGGTTGAAGCCGACGGCTGCAATCTTTCAGGTTATACACATGTATACATAAACGGTCGCACAGGAGGCATCATACTACTTTCAAGCAAAAGTATAAACATAACCTTATAAAAACTTTATAAAAGCATTGTGCTTACAATGAGAATACATATCACTCAAACATAATATTTTTCGAGCACTGGGCCTCTATCAAACGAGAACCCTCGAGAACCTCCTCGAAATAGTGCTCGGAAGCCACCCGGCCTATGGCCGAACCCTGCGCCGCAACAGTGGTAGCGTCCATCTCTGCCCAGTATGCTTTAACACGGGCAAGGGCCATCCGCGAGTCTTCTATGCACGCCGACCTCTTCATCGCATTAATGCGCGGCACCGCATCAAGGAACTGCTGCACTAAGCTGAAATAGTTGTTCGGCTTTGGCCTTTCCGGCCATAGCTGATCCACAACAGACCTCATGGCGAGTCCGGACAACATATTCAGTTTGGCCCATTCGGCTAGCGGGTCAGTCAATGAAAGGGGACGCTCTGGAACATGGAATTGCGTCCAGAACAGCTAGTCCACTTCACGATCAGTCTAGCCTTGGAAGTACTTGGCCGCATCGGCAGCGCTTGCCGCCAAATCCATATACGCATCTGCCGAATTCCACAGCCGATCCAGAGGGGCATACCGTGGATCTCCGAACTTCCTCCATAACATGAAGGGTTTCCCAGCTGCAATATCCCCAGCTTCCCGCAGCTCCTCCTTCTTCGCTCTCACAGTAGAACGGGTGTATTTGTCCGCCGCCACGGCCTTCTTAAGGTCCGTTGCCTTCGCTCGGTTTTCTTTTTCAAGGACCCGACAATGGTCGGCAATGTCTTTTAATTCTATAGCCATCTTGGCCATCTTCTCTTGGCTCTCGCAATGTGCGGCCTTCTCGGCTTTCAACTCTTCGACCACCTTCAAAGCAGCCGCATTACTAATCCTCGCTTGTTCCTTGGCTCGGGCAAGTTCCGCCCGCAAGGCTTCCACGGTGGCAGCTCCATCTGCAGTCACAACATATTAAAGATACTGGCATCATGCTGCTCTTACTATGTGGCATTCATCGGATAATAACACTTACCCTGTGCCTCGTCAAGCCTCTTGTTAACAAGCTCGATGTCGGCGTCTGCCGCATCCAGTTGCCATTTTAATTTGGCAAACTCACTAGTCCGGCTAGCCATCGGAGCTTCCACCACCTCCACATAGGGGCAGTCTAGTTATTGCCTGGGAATATGATCCTCTGTTCGCCACCATTCTCGATGACAACCAGAGTCTCAGGGGCTACTATCTACACAGGGCACACCTAACATGTGCAGTACTATCACATATTATCTCACGTACCTCAAAGCCTGTCAGTAGACTCATAAAGGCTTCATTTAATCCGCTTTTAGCGGACGAGATTCTCTCCATCACCGTACCCATCAGCATATGGTGTTCTTCTGAGATGGCCGCTTGCCCCACCAACTACCTCAGAACGTCCGACCGCACACCAGACGGTGTCGGACTCTTTTGTATGCTCTCTTCGGGAGCCGGACACTGGTGACTTCGGGGGTCTACGGGATTCTCTTCTGGCCTCACCGGATCCGGAGTAGCCCTCCGTGACGACACTTCGGGGTCGCCCGCTTCTGGAGCGGAGGAGTCGGGGGGAGGCGTTTCGCTCTCCATCATCTCTGGAAGAAGATCCACCAAAGACGAGCTCATTTGAGAGGGGCTAAGGCCTGAACTGCAAGATATATGCGGTTGTTATTTTCTCGGAGAAAAAAGATAGCATACCTTCACTATTAAAATATTTTGGATCACTTACGACTCGTTGGAGGGCTGATCCCCCCGCGGACTTTGTGCGGCAAAAGCACCCCCCGAGGCAAGACCCTCTGTGGGAGACTTCTTCTCCCGTTTGGAGGCTTCGGCTTCCGGATCCTCGGGAGCAGTCCTTTTCCTCCCCCGGTCGTCCTCCTTCGTGGAGATGTTGGTTCCCTCGGTTGGAACGGGCAGCGATGGGGGCCCGCGTCCGCCCGTATTATCCCCCCCTGTATCTTCCTTCAAGGGCTCCGGGTAAGGTGCGACCTCGAGCATCTTTTCCAATACCGGATTTTCCAAACCCTCAGGGAGGGGGGCCAAACACCGAATCATCTTCGCCTTTTTAGCCAGTCCTGTTCAAAAAGCAAACTCTCAGAAATAACTTCGAATAAAAGACAGTGTGTTCGGCTAGAGGATTTCTTACTTGTTCGGCGGCGCGGTTACTGCTCAGGCCCATGTCCTCGGTGATATCCGGACATTCTACTTGAGGTCCGAAGAATAACTTGTACATCTCCTCGTCCGTCAGGCCGAGGAAACTTTGAATGGCACGTGGTCCCTCTGGGTTGAACTCCCACAAGCGAAGGGGCCGGTGTCGGTGTCAAAACCGGCGGCTCTCGGGTAGGGGGTCCCGAACTGTGCGTCTAGGCTGGATGGTAACAGGAGGCAAGGAACACGAAGTTTTACCCAGGTTCGGGCCCTCTCGATGGAGGTAAAACCCTACGTCCTGCTTGATTAATATTGATGATATGGGTAGTACAAGAGTAGATCTACCACGAGATCGAAGAGGCTAGACCCTAGAAGCTAGCCTATGGTATGATTGTTGTTGTGTATGTTGTCCTACGTACTAAAACCCTTCGGTTTATATAGACACCGGAGAAGGTTAGGGTTACACAAAGTCGGTTACAATGGTAGGAGATCTACATATCTGTATCGCCAAGCTTTCCTTCCACGCTAAGGAAAGTCCCTTCCGGACACGGGACGAAGTCTTCAATCTTGTATCTTCATAGTCCAGGAGTCCGGCTGAAGGTATAGTCCGGCCATCCGGACACCCCCTAATCCAGGACTCCCTCAGTAGCCCCTGAACCAGGCTTCAATGATAACGAGTCCGGCGCGCAGATTGTCTTCGGCATTGCAAGGCAGGTTCCTCCTCCGAGTACTTCATAGAAGATTTTGAACACAAAGATAGTGTCCGGCTCTGCAAAATAAGTTTCCACATATTTCCATAGAGAGAATAATATTTACACAAATCTAATCCGCTGACGTATTTCGTAGTGTGACACACCACGGCCAAGCCTTTATCCGAGTCGTTTCATTATCCCACCTCAGCGCGTCATGCGAGGCGGTTTCCTTGGCACGTCTTGTTAAAGTAGAGATCGTGTCCCCTTATTCCGGGATTCTCATCAATACTAGCGTGGGTAACCCAACCGCGCCATTGATTACGACGCTTGGAGATAAGCGAGTTTTACCAGGCTGGTGGGGACATGTAGTTGCGTCCACCCATATAAGGGGATAAGGATCCACCTTTTCACCTATGCCTTCTTCCTCCCTTGCTTATCCATTCTCGTGCACTCGAGCTCCAGCACCCAAGTCCGCACTCCCCACCTCAACCTTCTCCAGCCATGTCCGGAGCGGGAGGCAAGTGGATGGTCTCCTCCGTCACGGAGGGACACATAAAAAAACTGAGAAAGGCCGGATACTTGTCTAACGACATTGCGTACCGGCTTCTCGAAAAGGGGCAGCTCATCCCCACCCCTAGGCCCCATGAGAGGGTGGTGTTCCCCCCCCCCCCATTTCCTCCGCGGACTGGGCTTCCCTCTTCACCCATTTGTCCGGGGGCTCATGTTCTACTATGGCCTGGATTTCCACGATCTGGCCCCGAACTTTATTCTGAACATCTCGGCGTTTATCGTTGTGTGCGAGGCTTTCCTCCGCATCCGCCCCCATTTCGGCCTATGGCTCAAGACTTTCAATGTCAATCCGAAGGTGGTGTGCGGCAACCAGGCGGAGTGCAGAGGCGCCATGCTGGGCAAGATGGCGAACATCTTATGGCTCGAGGGCTCCTTTGTGGAGACCCTAAAGGGGTGGCAATCGGGGTAGTTTTACATCACCGAGCCGCGCGACCCCGAATGGGTCGCACCCCCGAGTTTCGATCTGGACCCCCTACGCGGCTCAACTCCTGGAAGGAGACGAGCCTGTCGTGGGGTAAAAAAGGAGAGCTGACCGAACTCCAAACATGTGTCCAAACCCTGGTGGACAAGAAGCTCAAACTTGTCAACGTAGTCTAGGTTATGCTCATCCGCCTGATCCTCCCGTGTCAACAACGGGCTTTCAACCTGTGGGAGTTTGACCCGGCGCGGCACCGAACTCTGAGCAGGCTCTTCGACACGACGTACGAAGATGCCTGGAAGGTGCTTTTCAAGGGCGCCGAGGCCCCCGCATCCGCTACCGAGGATCGCGGATTCAGTACACAGCGTCACGCTCATGTGGTAAGCTGTTTTTTCCTTTTACAGGGTATCGGTTTTTCATAGTTTGACTCCATGCGGGATCTAAGCTCCCTTACCTTTGACAGGATTGGCAGGAGAAGTTCAGACAGATCAATTTTCCGGCTCCTTTGCCCGAAGGCCCAGCGGACGCTCGCTTGGCGAAGCTGCTGGTTCCGGCACCCTATGTGGTGCCGGAGAAGAAGGTCACGAAAAAGGCCACGGGGACTCGAAAGAGTGTCCGGCGCCAGGAGGTGTCGGACCCATCATCCGACGGTTCCGAGGCGCATTCCTCCCGTGAAGACGAGGAGGAAGAAGAAGAGACCTCTCCCCCTCCAGCGGGAGGGGAGAAGAAAAGGAAGGCCGCCCTCTCTAGGGAGGCCGGAGGGTCCAAGAAGGGGAGAACCCTTCCTCCGGACTATTCCACCGACGCCGACGACGGCGGAGAGGAGTGGCCGCCCAGGGCCAAGCCCCTGGCAAAATCGTAAGTATCCGGATACCAGAGTAATTCATAGTATTCGTTTGTTACACGGCTTTCCCTTATGTCAAATATGTTTATGCAGCCCACCCAAAGACCGGCTTGACGCGTCGTCGAGCGGCTCACTGGACTCGTCGGATGTGAACTCGCTTCCGATCGCTTCCTCCCCCCGCCCTACGGACGACACCGAAGTGTTCCCCCAACAGGTTCCAAGCCGGGAGGAGGTGGTCCTGGAGGCGCTGCAAGGCGACCTCCCGGACTCCAGGAGTGAAGGGGATGAAACCCCCGAGGGCTCCAAGTCCGGCTCTGGGCCGGACACCGCTCCGGAACCTTCAAAGGTTCCAGAGTCCGGCGGGGGACCTCCTTCCAAGAGGAGCAAGCCCACCGTGCCGGTGACCCCCGTCCAACCGGAGGCGCCGGACAATCTGTTGGAGGCGCTCGAAGGTGCCTCCATCGACGAGGAGCACCACACCATTATGAGTGTGGTGGTCCAGAAGGTTCAGTCCGCCAAGAGCGGACTGACTGAAGCTTGTACTAGCCTTTTAACGGGCTTTGAGGTAAGTAAAGAATGTGTAAATAATATTACCACATAGACAGTAGCCCTTGTTGCTCTGTTTGGCGTTCGGGAAGAAAAGCCGAATAGAGGATCAAATAAAATTAGCAGGATCAAACGAAAAGGAGTCAATATGCGTATGCAGGCTTCTCTGCTTGCGTTCGCCGCACTGACTGCGGAAGTGGACACGCTAAAGCAGAACCTCGAGCGGTCTGAGCAAGAGCTCGGGCGTGCCAAGAGGCAGCTCGAGGACAATGAAGGTAAGAAATACCTTGTTTAAATATATATAAAAAGGTGCAATTGCAAAAAATGACAGGATTAACGTGGCTATTGTAGGTGCCACGTCTGAGGTGGCGACCCTTAAGCAAGTGTTGGTCGAGGCTGAGAAGAGGGCGGCCACGGAGCGCACCGAGCGGGAGAAGTATGAGGCCAAGGTTGGCAAGGTACGATAAGAGCTCTAGGCTCTCATGGAAAAACATGAGAGTTTGGAGCTTGACTCAAAGACGCGAGCGTCCGAGCTCGCGGTGGCTATTGAAAATGCCTAGTTTGCCAAGGCCGAATCCCAGAAGACCCTCCAGGAGTTGGATGAGGTGAAGAAGATAGCAGCGGGTAAGGCATTCTTTATGCAAAGCAAACACATAAACGTGAGTTACTTGTTACTTACCTGAATCCGGAGCTCTCCAGGAGCATTCGCAGATCTTCCCCGGAGTGTGTCCGATGCCGCCGCATTCTATCGAGCCAAGGAGGGCAGCTCGACAGAGAAGGTTTTCTGGTCTCAGTATGCTGAGGCTGGACACCCCGTGCCCCTGAGCGACCAGCTGAAGCAACTGGTCGAGCTCCACAAGGCGGCCGAACAGGCCATGAAGGGCCTCATAGTTCGGCTGTGGCCTGGAGGGGCTCTGCCTGGGAGCTATTTCGGGCTGGTGCGGCGGCTGGTGGAGGCCTGTCCAAGAATCGAAGTCATCAAGCGCTCCGTCTGCATTGAAGGTGGCCGTAGGGCCCTTGCCCGTGCTAAGGTGCACTGGGGCAAGCTGGATGCTGAGAAGCTTGTGAAGAATGGGCCACCGCCGGGAAAGAGCATCGCAAGCCCGAGAATTATTATAAGGATGTTCTGAAGGGTGCCTGCCTTGTGGCGGATGAATGTTCTAGGGATGTAATTTTTGAGTGAAACTTGCTCGTTTTGTCTTGTGCGCTGAAAACTTGTTCATATGCGCTAAGCAATGCTGTTGGAATTTAAAATATTACCTTCTGTGTGGCTGTTTATCAATTCTGAGAGATGGCAAGTCGTCAGCTTCTGCCCCCGTGTCGCTAGTGCTGGGGTATTCGGGGATAAACCTGAGCGCTCTTTTTCCCATGTTTGGGTCCTTCGAGGGAGGCGCTCAGACCAACAAACAAGGCAATCAGACTATAATGCGTGAACACTCTCACTTAGCCATAGAATTCTATAATTTTAAATTTCGGTGAAGCCCCTGGTATTCGGAAGACCGAGTTCGGGGCGCTATCCACGCCTTGGCCGGACAGAGCCGGCTCCTCGCTCTAAGCGGCATAAGTCTTTAGGGACTCGAAAAACCTCTCGAACAGCGACCAGCTCTCGCTTCATCATGACAGTCAATTTTAGCTTTCTCCACTGAGGTGCTCGACCCAGCTCAACTGGGGCACAATCGCAGTGGTTCTCCTAGTGCTACCTTAGCTGATATAGCGGAACGTAAGGCACCAAAACATAGGAGTTGGGCAAACCCAACTATTGACCCAAGACATGATTCGGAGCCGACGCATATAATGCTATAAGTTCGGGGTGCCGCACTTGTTAAAGTGTTCAGACTTCTCACACCATATTGAGGGGTACTAAAGCCCCTGGCGTATTTTGGTCGTACCGAAGTGTACGGATGCAACATGTCGTTAAGGAACATATATTAAAAAAGAGTAATGCAAAAATAGACAAAAGCTATGCATTGTTTATTAAAGAGGGCTGCGATCAAAGCAGAACGATACAAATAATGCGATAAGCAAAAGGTTGGACTATGTAACATGTCCGTTCCAGGGGCAAGCTGCGGAATAGTATGCGAAACAGGTACACTGCTCGTGAAGAGACCACCTGGGAGTTCTGTAATGCGGCGTGGCTTGTCTGCTTCCCTGGTTCTTGCATCGTTTGTGCGGCAATTGAACTGCTAAACAGGCCTTCCGAAGAGTGGAGTCCTGAAAGTAAGAGAAAATTAAAAAATCGACAGCCCTTGGTGGGGTTTACACCGTGTTTCGGGTGTGCCGTGATGGTGGCCCTCCCCCTGTACCCATGGTATTTCTAGAGCGTAGTTATGTGCGCGAAGTACTGGTATCGCATTTTTGCGAGGGCTGGGGTTGGGGCCGCATTGCTACGCCTGCTCGGGTCGTGCCAAGCGGTCTTGTTGTAGGTTACTCCGGGCGCGCTTGACGGTGTCCGGTCGTTTAATGGCCGGACTGGAGAACTGCCTGGAGAGGCCGCTTTGTACTTCTGCTACAAGAGCCGCCGTGTGCTCCTCCATTTGGAGGGAGCGTTCGGTGTTTCCATTGACCGTAATTACTCCTTGAGGGCCTGGCATTTTGAGCTTAAGGTATGCGTAGTGCGGTACCGCATGGAACTTGGCGAATGTGGTTCGCCCGAGCAGTGTGTGATAGCCACTGTGGAATGGGACTATGTCGAAGATTAACTCCTCGCTTCGGAAATTATCCGGAGATCCGAAGACCACTTCAAGTGTGACTGAGCCTGTACAGTTGGCCTCTACACCTGGTATTACGCCTTTAAAGGTCGTTTTGGTGGGCTTAATCCTCGAGAGATCTATGCCCATTTTCCGCACTGTATCCTGGTAAAGCAAGTTCAGGCTGCTGCCGCCATCCATAAGGACTCTAGTGAGATGAAATCCGTCAATAATTGGGTCTAGAACCAATGCGGCGAATCCCCCATGACGGATGCTAGTGGGATGGTCCCTTCGATCAAAGGTGATCGGGCAGGAGGACCATGGGTTGAACTTTGGGGCGACTGGCTCTTCCGCGTATACGTTCCTTAACGCGCGCTTCCGCTCCCTTTTGGGGGCGTGGGTTGCGTATATCATGTTCACCATCCGCACTTCTGGGGGAAAACCCTTCTGTCCACTATTGTTCGGCGGCCGGGGCTCCTCGTCGTCATCGCTATGCAGCCCCTTGTCTTCATTTTTGGCATTTAACTTGCCTGCCTGCTTGAACACCCAACAATCCCTGTTGGTGTGATTGGCCGGCTTTTCGGGGGTGCCATGTATCTGGCATAACCGGTCGAGTATTCGGTCCATACTGGACGGGCCCCTAGGATTCCTTTTGAATGGCTTTTTCCACTGACCGGATTTAGAGCCTCTGAATCCATCATTAACTGCAGTATCCTCATTATTGTCGCCATTAATGTGGCGATTCTGCTTGTTGCGACGCGACCTGCCACTACTGTCCCTGGTATCCAAATTACCAGGGTTCTTGGTCATATTGTTGCTACGAGTAAGCCAGCTGTCTTCTCCCGCGCAAAAGCGGGTCATGAGTGTCGTGAGTGCTGCCATAGACTTCGGCTTTTCCTGTCCAAGGTGCCGGGCAAGCCACTCGTCACGGACATTGTGCTTGAAGGCTGCTAGGGCCTTAGCATCCGGACAGTCGACTATTTGATTTTTCCTTATTAGGAACCGTGTCCATAATTGCCTGGCTGATTCCTCTGGCTGCTGAATTACGTGACTTAGATCATCGGCGTCTGGGGGTCGCACATAAGTGCCTTGGAAATTGTCGAGGAATGCGGCTTTGAGGTCCTCCCAACAACTGATTGATCCTGTTGGCAAGCTGTTAAGCCAATGCCGAGCTGGTCCTTTAAGCTTGAGCGGGAGGTATTTGATGGCGTGGAAATCATCGCCGCGGGCCATGTGGATATGAAGGATATAATCCTCGATCCATACCGCAGGATCTGTTGTGCCATCATATGATTCGATGTTTACGGGTTTGAAACCCTCGGGGATTTGATGACCCATTATTTCGTCTGTGAAGCATAGTGGGTGTGCGGCGCCTCTATACTGGGCTCTATCACGACGTAGCTCCAATGAGCTTTGTCTACTGTGTTCGGCCCTGTCGAATTTGTGGCCGGCGTGACGGTTACCGTCTCGAGCCGTGGGGCGCCCACGCGATCCGTAGATCAATCTTGTTTTCCTTGCCTTGTCCTCCAACATATATCATAAGTCCGGCGTATATTCTCGTGCCTTGGTACGGGGCGCGGCTTGAGTGGAGGGCCGAGAGGCCTCTCTGTCGCGGCCACGAGGTGGCCGGTCGACCGCATCAAGTGCTTCCTCCTCTAATCGGGGTAGGAACCTGCGCTTTGGGTAGCTCTTGGAGGGGCGTTCGAGTTTATGCTCTTCGGCCGCAAGGACTTCAGTCCATCTGTCGACTAGCAAATCTTGGTCAGCTCTAAGCTGTTGCTATTTTTTCTTGAGGCTTCTTGCCGTGGCCATAAGCCTACGTTGAAAACGCTCTTGCTCGACGGGATCCTCTGGCACGACGAATTTGTCGTCGTCGAGGCTTTGCCTCGTCTTCGGATGGAGGCATATAATTATCGTCCTCGACCTCTCTGTCTGCCGCTCTCTCATGAGGGCTGGTTTCTCCATCCTCCTGTGCTAAATCTTGCTGGAGGGGGTTTTCTTCGGCACTTTCCGGAGTATTATTATCTCCCGTGCTGGAATCACCATATTTGTTTTGGCGGGATTTTGAGCGGCGCCGCTGATGCCGGTGCTTAGGCTGTTTCTTGGAGGGGTCATCCTCCGCTGTTGCATCGCCATCTCCTTCTTTTGGGGTGTCCACCATGTGTATGTCATATGACGAGGTGGCTTTCCAGGGCCTGATAGGCGCTGGTTCTTCATCGTCTCCTTCATCGGCGTCCATACCGTCGATGTCTTCGGAGTCGAAGTCAAGCATGTCGGTTAAGTCATCGACAGTGGCTACAAAGTGGGTGGTGGGTGGGCTTTGAATTTCTTCATCATCCGAATCCCAACCTTGCTGACCGTAGTCCGGCCAGGGCTCTCCTGATAAAGAGAGAGACTTCAGTGTCTTCAGAATATCGCCGAAAGGCGAGTGCTGAAAGATGTCCACGCTAGTAAACTCCATGATCGGCGCCCAATAGGATTCGATCGGTAGGGGCACGGAGGGTTTGGAGTCCGGAGAGGAGTCCGACTCCTTGGAGTCACGAGTCTCGTAGAGTGTGGGGCTAGTGTTCGGCTCTATCACCATTGGGATCACAGCCCCCGAGGCAGCGTCCAACCACCCATCCTCGATCGGCGCAGTTGGCTCCAAATTAAGGGTCGAAGCCGATGCGGGTGCAGCCTCCAGGGCACTGTTCAGCTGCAGAGCTAGATCATGCTCATCGTGACAGTGCGGCGCGCTCGGCAGTGGCTCGAATCCGTCGAAGATCAAGTCCCCGCGGATGTCAGCCGTGTAGTTCAAGCTTCCAAATCTGACCTGACGGCCAGGGGCATAGCTTTCGATCTGCTCCAGATGGCCAAGTGAATTGGCCCGCAGTGCGAAGCCGCCGAAGACGAAGATCTGTCAGGGGAGGAAGGTCTCACCCTGGACTGCATCGCCATTGATGATCGTAGGAGCCATCAAGCCTGACGGCGACGACACAGAGGAACTCACAATGAAAGCACCAATGTCGGTGTCAAAACCGGCGGATCTCGGGTAGGGGGTCCCGAACTGTGCGTCTAGGCCGGATGGTAATAGGAGGCAAGGAACACGAAGTTTTACCCAGGTTCGGGCCCTCTCGATGGAGGTAAAACCCTACGTCCTGCTTGATTAATATTGATGATATGGGTAGTACAAGAGTAGATCTACCACGAGATCGAAGAGGCTAAACCCTAGAAGCTAGCCTATGGTATGATTGTTGTTGTGTATGTTGTCCTACGGACTAAAACCCTCCGGTTTATATAGACACCGGAGAGGGTTAGGGTTACACAAAGTCGGTTACAATGGTAGGAGATCTACATATCCGTATCGCCAAGCTTGCCTTCCACGCCAAGGAAAGTCCCTTCCGGACACGGGACAAAGTCTTCAATCTTGTATCTTCATAGTCCAGGAGTCCGGATGAAGGTATAGTCCGGCCATCCGGACACCCCCTAATCCAGGACTCCCTCAGCCGGCGTTTGCAAGGCTGGACTTGATGAACCAACATAACTTGTATTACCGCAACCAAATTAAAATCTCCCTTGAAGAGATCTCGGATGCGGCTTTGCAGTATAGGCACGTCCTTGGCTTGACCCCAACTTAGACCTCTGCTAATCCATGACATCAGTTGTGGTGGGGGGCCTGAGCGGAAAGCAGGGGCAGCCGCCCACTTGGCACTTCTGGGAGCCATGATGTAAAAGCACTCCCGCTTCCATAATTCGGACACCTCTGGGAAGGAACCTTTCGGCCATGGAGCTCCTGCCATTTTGCCTATTGATGCGCCTCCGCACGCTGCATGTTGCCCCTTGATCATCTTTCGCTTCACTCCGAAGGTCTTGAGCCACAAGCCGAAGTGAGGGGTGATGCGGAGGAAGGCCTCGCACACGACAATAAATGTCGAGATATGGAGAAAGGAGTCCGGAGCTAGATCATGGAAATCTAGCTCGTAATAGAACATCAAACCTCTGACGAAAGGATCCAAAGTGAGGCCTAGACCTCGGAGGAAGTGGGAGACGAACACAACATTCTCGTTGGGTTCGGGAGTAGGGACGATCTGCCCTCGAGCAGGCAGCCGATGCGAAACCTCGGCGGTCAGGTATTTGGCCTCCCTCAACTTCTTAATGTCCTCTTCCGTAATGGAGGAGGGCGTCCATCGGCCTTGAAGGCTGGATCCGGACATGGTTGAAGATCCGGAGCACCTAACCTAGGCTTTGGGTGTTAGAACTCGAGGCGGGGGAAGGGTTCGATCGAGCACGAGAGGGAAAAAGCGAAAACCTTGTCCCCTTATAAAGAGGGTGAATATCAAGCGTCCTCCCCATAGCAGTTTGGGACTTGCCTATAATCTAGGAGTCCTAGACACGGTTGGGTTACCCACGACCGCATTAATGAGAATCCCGTAATTAGGGGAACATGATCTCCGCTTCGGCAAGACGTGTCAAGAAACCGCCTCGCGTTATGTGTGGAGCGGGTTAAAGGAAACGGTTTGAATAATCACCGGGCCATGACGTAACATCATGCTGCCAAAACAAGCCAGCAAATTAGATCTGCGGAAAAAATATTCTCTCTGCGGTGGAATGTGGAACTTATTTTGTAGGGTCGGACACTATCCTCGTATTCAAATTATTCTGTGATGTATTCAGAGAAGGAACCCGCCTTGCAATGCCGAAGACAATACTGCGCGTCAGACTCATCGTCATTGAAGCCTGGTTCAGGGGCTACTCAGGGAGTCCTAGATTAGGGGGTCTCCAGACAGCCGGACTATCTCCATTGGCCGGACGGTTAGACTATGAAGATACAAGATTGAAGACTTCGTCTCGTGTCCGGATGGGACTCTACTTGGCGTGGAAGGCAAGCTAGGCAATACGTATATGGATATCTCCTCCTTTGTAACCGACCTTGTGTAACCCTAACCCTCTCCGGTGTCTATATAAACCGAAGGGTATTAGTCCGTAGGACAACAATCACAACATACAATCATACCATAGGCTAGATTCTAGGGTTTAGCCTCTCTGATCTCATGGTAGATCTACTCTTATAACACTCATATCATCAATATTAATCAAGCAGGACGTAGGGTTTTACCTCCATCAAGAGGGCCCGAACCTGGGTAAAACATCATGTCCCCTGCCTCCTGTTACCATCCGGCCTAGACGCACAGTTCGGGACCCCCTACCCGAGATCCGCCGGTTTTGACACCGACACCCGTGATATGATACGCTCTATCACAAATAAACCTCCTTATATCTTCCTCAAAACAGCGACCATACCTACCTATCGTGACATTTCCATAGCCATTCCGAGATATATTGCCATGCAACTTTCCACCGTTTCATCTATCATAACATACTCCATCATTGTCATATTGCTTTGCATGATCATGTATTTGACATTGTATTTGTGGCAAAGCCACCGTTCATAATTCTTTCATACATGTCGCTCTTGATTCATTGCATATCCCGGTACACCGCCGGAGGCATTCATAAAGAGTCATACTTTGTTCTAAGTATTGAGTTGTAATTCATGAGTTGTAAGTAAAGAAAAGTGTGATGATCATCATTATTAGAGCATTGTCCCAAGTGAGGAAAGGATGATGGAGACTATGATTCCCCCACAAGTCGGGATGAGACTCCGGACTAAAAAAAAGAGGCCATAAAAAAAGAGAAAAGGCCCAAATAAAAAAATGAGAGAAAAAGAGAGAAGGGACAATGTTACTATCCTCTTACTACACTTGTGCTTCAAAGTAGCATCGTGATCTTCATAATAGAGAGTCTCTCATTTTGTCACATTCATATACTAGTGGGAAATTTCATTATAGAACTTGGCTTGCATATTCCAATGATGGGCTTCCTCAAATGCCCGAGGTCTTCGTGAGCAAGCAAGTTGGATGCACACCCACTTAGTTTCTTTTTTGAGCTTTCATACACTTATAGCTCTAGTGCATCCGTTGCATGGCAATCCCTACTCCTCGCATTAACATCAATTGATGGGCATCTCCATAGCCCGTTCATTAGCCTCGTTGATGTGAGACTTTCTCCTTTTTTGTCTTCCCACATAACCCCTACCATTATACCTTATTCCACCATAGTGCTATATCCATGGCTTGCGCTCATGTATTGCGTAAGAGTTGGAAAGGCTGAAGCGCGTTAAAAGTATGAACCAATTGCTTGGCTAAAAGCGGGGTCGTACATGATATGAATATTTTGTGTGGGGAAGATGGAGCATAGCCGAACTATATGATTTTGTAGGGATAACTTGCTTTGGCTATGTTATTTTGATAAGACATAATTGCTTAGTTAGTATGCTTGAAATATTATTATTTTTATGTCAACATTAAACTTTTATCTTGAATCATATCAAATCTGAACATTCATGCCACAATAAGAAGAATTACATTGAATTTATGCCAAGTATCATTCCACATGAAAAATTCTGTTCTTATCATTTACCTACTCGAGGACGAGCAAGAATTAATTAAGCTTGGGGATGCTTGATACGTCGCCAACGTATCTATAATTTTTGATTGCTCCATGCTATATTATCTTCTGTTTTGGACATTATTGAGCTTTATTATTCACTTTTATATTATTTTTGAGACTAACCTATTAACCGGAGGCCCAGCCCAGAATTGCTGTTTTTTTGCCTATTTCAGAGTTTCTCAGAAAAAGAATATCAAACGGAGTCCAAACGGAATGAAACCTTCGGGAACGTGATTTTTGGAACGACATGATCCAGGAGACTTGGACCCTATGTCAAGGAAGCTTCCAGGAAGCCACGAGGTAGGGGGGCACGCCTACCCCCCTGGGCACGCCCTCCACCCTCGTGGCCCCACGTTGCAGGGGGGTAGGGCGTGCCCGGGGGGTAGGCGTGCCCCCCTACCTCGTGGCTTCCTGGAAGCTTCCTTGAAGTAGGGTCCAAGTCCTCTGTATCACGTTCATTCCGAAAATCACATTCCCGATGGTTTCATTCCGTTTGGACTCCGTTTGATATTCTTTTTCTACGAAACTCTGAAATAGGCAAAAAACAACAATTCTGGGCTGGGCCTCCGGTTAATAGGTTAGTCCCAAAAAATATAAAAGTGTATAATAAAGCCCAATAATGTCCAAAACAGAATATAATATAGCATGGAACAATCAAAAATTATAGATGTGTTGGAGACGTATCACCTCCCGATCGTGCTCCTTGGGCCCCATGACCACCACCACACTCTTGTCCAGATCCGCCGCAATGGGGTTAGGTGTGTCAGGAAGTAACCTCAGATACCCATCAGAATAGGCCTTCTTCCTTTGCGATGTCTTTTTGCCGTAGTACTTGGGCTCGCCAGGCTTGGAGTCCTTCCATGTATGGGCGATCTCCCACGCCTCCGTGTGTGAGAGCGGCCGCTTAAGTTTCTCCTCCTGCACCACCAAACAGAGGTTAGTCATACATAAGAAAGTGACGGTAAATAGAAGAAGAAGAATGTTTAATGAGGTTAGTCATACATTAATTGCCTTGTGGAGAAAGTGGTTTCGGTTTCCCTGAGCATGTACTCCCTCCTTCCCTCGGTTAGCCCTGTTTTTGATGCTCATAGCCGCCCATGCTCCATACTTATCACACGAAAGATCCACCAATGCCGCCTAGGACTCGTCTTTTCCATAACACCAGTTTGGACACACCTAAGTAATGAAAGCATAATGGCATGTCAACACGAAACGGTGAAATGTACCACAAACATCGGAATGAAAAATGTTTTATACTTACCGCCAAGTACTCGTCCCTCTCCAAGGTAATGCCCATCCTCCGGGCTTCTTCCTTGGTCATCTTCGCACCAAGAGCGTCGTGATAGTATGTCGAGATGGCCACATAGCGCACCTTGTACTGCATTTGGCGGGCCTTCTTCCTGCATTGGCGCAACACCATCTGTTCGGCTCTGGCCTTGTGCTCCGGAAGAACTTGATAGAATTTCTACAATCATGCATGAAACAAGAATGGAAGAAGCCATGAGTTAAATCATTCATGAAACTAGAATGGAATTGTGATACTGAAGAGAACTCACCCAGAAAGTAGTGATCATGGCCTTGGCATGGGTCTCATGGTCCTTGTGCCACTTCATCATTTTGGCAGACTCTCGGTGATGAAAGGGCGTTGTAGTCTTTTTATAAAATCAAGATACCGAAGAACCTTAATGGGGATGGCTAGCTGCTTTTTCTCACCATCCTCACCGACCACCTCAATGTACCGAGACGAACTGCACTCCCTACAGTACTTGTCATCCGCATACTTGTGCCTAAACAAAAGGCAATTCTTCGGGAAAACATCTATTTTCTCATAATCCATAGAGAGTGCCTTCATGATTTTCTTTGTATCATACATGCTTTTTTGGCAGTTCATGACCCTCAGGGAGGCTGTTAGCCCATACTCCCAGGAATGCTTCGAAGCATTCCTGGCTACAGCCGTACTCAGCCTTGGCTGCAATGAGTAGCGAGATGGCATCCAGCTGAGATATTTTCGCACGTGCATAAAGAGGTTTCTTCGACGAGGCCAAGACCTCCAAGAAGGCCTTTGTGATTGCCTCCGGCTCCTCCAGTTCATTCTCTGAAGGTGTTGCATTTGCGGTTTCTGCAACAATGACATCATCTAGCATGTCCCTGACCCCGTCGTCCTCATATCCATCGATGCGTTGTCGCATCACCTCCTCTCTACCACGGTCCTGCTCGGCTATGTTTATTGACGGCATGTCAAAGTTTGACATATATCCGTACGTGCGAAGGTGCTCAATCATGTCCTTCTGATTTATACGGTGACGTCTGGCACATATCGCACAGGGGCATGGTGGGATAATTCTCATTGGACGAGGGAATATCTCCTTCAAATACACATCGGTTTTCATGATCCACTCTGATGTTACTCAATTCTGACGGAAAAACCACTGTACATCCACTAATTATCTGCCATCCTCTGCTTTTTTGCAAGCCACACAACATAATTAAGGATTCACTTAAATTAATCACATCAAATATTCAGTTTCTACCGCGTTGAATCCACCTACATCTCTAATAGGTAAAGATGGGTCCTAATCCCACCCGAGGATGTGTAGATTGTGACACCCCAAATTTTTGACCTTATTTTATTAACTAAAATTTTTGCCAGGAAATTAAAACTTTTATTTTCTGGGCTCCCTTTTTATTTTTGAACCTTTTCCTCCCTTGATTTATGGAGTTTTTCCCCAAAGTGAAAACTTTTCAAATATGTTTTTGGACTTGTTTAACCTCTCAAGAAAAACTTTTATTTTATTAGTAGAACTAATTACATAATTAATTTGCTTGATCTTTATTTTCTTGAAAAAAGGTTTTTCCAAGGTTACATGGCCATATTTGAACTACAACCATTTGATAAATTCACTTAAAGTTCCAACCAAAATTTGGAGATGTCATGTGATGTTTTTAAATCACTTTTATGCAAAAATAACTTTTATTCTTGTAATATTTTGAGCTTTGCATCAATTTTTCTTCTCTGGTCCAGAGTGCAATTTTTCACTACAACCCATTTAAATATTTCTTTCTAGCCTCCAACAAAATTATGGGATGTTGATAGTAGCTTATGATTCAACTTTATGCAAAAAAACCCAATGATGTTATTTGAAGTTTTTGAGTGAATCAACCTCATTTTCATTTTGTTCCAACAAGTCCAACCCATTTTTGGATTTTATTTCATTTATTCTATTCCCCAAAACATTTCTGTCAATTATTTTAAGCCTAGATGATTTGCAAAGCAAGTACCTAATTTCCTTTGAGTTTTGATCTCAAACCAACTCCTCTGGATAGTCCTTAGCACCCACAACCTAGAACCATCAAGATCCACTCTTCTTCTTTTTAAAATTTTCAAGTTTCAGCCTCTGCAAGTTTGGACCAGATTTGTCAAATTTGGTGAAATTCATATCTTCTCTTCTCCAAAAATTCTACCAAAATTCAGGCAGCCTCCAGGTGGAGTAAGAGGCCACCCCACCAAAACTCAGATCAAGGAAAGTTCTCCACATGCCAAAATCATTCTGTCGAACACCTGGCCGGCACTATTTCCCTGCATTTTCAGAAAAATTCAGAGTTTCAGTGTCGTTTCCCCGACAGAACTTCAGTCACATGCCCACTGTGCATTTGGCTCGATGCTCGCAGCCCCTCCCTCTTGTCCGGAGCTTCACACGTGCGCTTGGCGCCTTCCTGGCGTCGGTGGCGCCCTGGCCCGCCTGCGCCGGCGTGCTTTGCGACGGTAGAACCATCGTAACGGCCGACAAGGGGCAACACCGCGGAAGAACGCCGTTCGGCACCGCCCAACCCTCCTGGTAGCTCCGCGTGGACATCTCCTTGCCAGCGCACGCATGCAGCACCGTCGCCGTGGCCTGGCACGCGCAGAGCGCGTTCTCTGCCGCCAACGGGCCGTGCTGCTGTTCCGTCGAGGGCAGGCCGTAACCCTCCCTCCCATGCTGAGTTGGACCCTGTAATGGCACCACTGCTCCACCTAGGCGATGCTCAAGCTCCTAAGCCGTCCG
This sequence comes from Triticum dicoccoides, assembly GCF_002162155.2. Taxonomy (NCBI): domain Eukaryota; kingdom Viridiplantae; phylum Streptophyta; class Magnoliopsida; order Poales; family Poaceae; genus Triticum; species Triticum dicoccoides. Next base: position 3,386,748 of record NC_041390.1, on the reverse strand, counting down.
TCCCGCCACAGCGCCGCCGTAATCACCCGCCGGACTTATCCGTTCACGGCAACCGCCTCGGGCCGGCTATAAATAGCACCCCCGAGCTTGATCTCGCCCCCGCACAACTCCACTACCTCACTAGACCCAGCCTAGCCACTGGGAGAGCCTCGAGGGGCCTTTCTTCTTCGACTCCGGCCACCTCCGTCCGCCTCGGGCTCCGGCAACATTCTCTTTGGTGAGAACTCCTCCGCCACCCTACTCTTGCCCGTAGCCCCGTACCACCTCCAGTAGGCTAACCCCCACTTCAATTTGAACACCGCAGCTCCCTCCGGCGAGATCCACGACTGCCCGAACCGCCGTCCGCCGGAGCAAGGGCCGCCGTCGACACAGTGCTCGCCGGAGACCACCACCACCACCCACAGACGTGGAAAGGTGCACTGATCACGAAGGTAACCCCCGATCACCCTGCCTCGCCGTGGATCGCCGCCGGCGACCACCCCGGCTCTCAGGCACCGTCGAGCTCTGCCGCCTCTTTTGAAATTTCAAACCTGACGGGCGGGACCCGCCTGTCAGCCTCTCTGATCTTTTAAACGAACCGTTTTCTGAAAACGTCTTCTCCCAAAATGCGTCTCCCCTCTGGGCCGGCGTACTCTCAATCGAAGCGTTTGCTGTTTTTATAAGTTAGCCCCTGGGAACTTTCTTTTTCATTACAGATGAGTCCCTAGATTAAAACTCTTATAACTTTTAAACAGAAAATGATTTTTGATTGATTCTTTTTCTGTCCTCTTTTATCATATTTATTTGAAAAAAAATCGAACAACTTTTTTGTGCTGTTTTGAAATTGTGTGTTAATTCAAATTTATTGAAAATAGGATTTTGGAGAGAGGAAGAAAACTTTCAAAAGTTTTGGAGAGCACCCCCACCTCTCCACACCTTGAAGGCAAGCATTCTGAACCCTGGCATAATATTTCTGGTGTGTTAGTTGATACGATTATAGCACCACCTCATTTCGGAGAACTCGTTATTTTATGTGGTGATACGATCATTTGCATGGATGCATATTAGTGACTTCCTTGCTGTTGGAAATGAATATACATGTGATGGTAAGCATCCTCATGTGCCTTGCATGCATGCCAGAAAGGAACCCGGGAAAGCCTCTGCCTTGGGTAGGCGTGAGCTTGTCGCCGGTCTCCGTCGGGACGGTTATGTCCGGTATGGCATAGTAAGGTATAATAGGTGGTGATTCTGTTGGTTGAAATATATTTGTTATACATGTCATGCAGGGAATTTATAAGCCTCCTGAGTCAGCCATAGATCGAGTCTTGTTCCGGTAACCCCCATACTTATTCCGTACTGCCACTGGTCCCTACCGTAGGTGGGGTATGGTTCAGTAAGTTGTTAACCCTTGTCTTGGCATACACCGTATAGAGAGGCCATGGTGGAAGATACCGGTTGTAGCCGGTAGGCATGCCACCTGGTCCGGGGGCATGGGTGTATCCGGTTGGGACCAAGAGGGGGGCACCCCTTAGAGCGCGCGATAGAAATTTGATCCCATGCTACGCGAGGTTGTAGCCTCCCCACTTAGAGTTTTGCTTAACAGGTGTCATGGGTGATTCCAGACACGAGTAAAGATAAGCTGGTGTGTGCAAGTCAGGCGTGTTTTCAACTAAAAGACCGTAGACGGAATTAGTTCCGATGAACTAAAGAAATCCGTTACTCGTGGGTAAAGAGTACACCCTCTGCAGAGATATTAAACCTATTCGAATAGCCGTGTCCATGGTTAAGGACTACAGTCTGGGATGGGTCAAGTGTCGGTCTTAGTGTCGGTCTTCGGAGGAGAAACTACTTAACCCGAATATTGATTATGACTTGTGATATATGATGGTTATGATTATTATCATTATGGACTAACCATTTGCATTGTTTGAAATAATGAATATCCCTGGGACGGTACCACCCCCTGGATATTCACTATGATTATGTTTATATATATATATATATATATATATATAAGCCCTTTATGTGGCATTGCCCAGACACCCGACTGTGGCATGCTTGTTATTTTATTTACTTCATAAGCCCTTTATGTGGTGTCGCTGCGACGCCCGACTATGGCATGCTTGTTATTTATTTACCTTATAAGCCCTTTATGTGGTGTCGCTTAGACGCCCGACTGTGGCATGCTTGATATTTATTTACCTTATAAGCCCTTTACGTGGTGTCGCTAAGACGCCCGACTGAGGCATGCTCACTTTTACTATCCTTTCGAGACGTCGCTTCAGACATCCAATCGGTGCATTTTATTTCTATTCTGTCATTGCATATTCTGGTTGCATATAAATAACCTGCTTGCATGCATCAAGATTTTATTTATGACTGACGATGTGATCATAGAATATTTCAGTGTATATTGATCAATTATATTATACCTGTGTTCTTAATGTTTGCGAGTACATTCAAAGTACTCACTGGCTTGTCCCTGGCTATTGTCTTGGCCAGATTGCTTGCTTGGAGAGGAGCGTGGCAATGACAGCCTCGGGACCTAAGCAACGGCGATAGCAGCCTCGCGAAGATAGGAGTTAACCTGGTCAGCTGTTCCTGTGGGAAATGGAGTCCCATAGACCGTGGTGATCCTCAAACCGCTTCCGCCCTCAACCACTAGAAACCATTTGATGTACTCATAGAGCCACAATGGTCTTGTACTACATATTTTATATTTTTGCTTGGAATTTCTGTATCAAGTTGGTGCCTCATCAGCTAACAGTAATCCTGGGGCTGGTGAGCACAACGGCCATTTTCTGGAAATTAATACCCGGAAAACCGGTCGCGACATAGATTGAGTATGTTCTCCATTCTACCCCGTTCTGAGACAAAATTTCGGCAGCAGATCCCCACTGTTCTCCAGATAAACGTCTCGGCAAATAGCCAAGAGAATGTGCTCCGGAGAACAATGGGGACGCGCCGCCGAAAGCCTATCTCATAACGGGGTAGAACATGGAGAACATACCCAATCTACACATCCTCGGGTTGTCCGTGGAAAACGCTGGACAGTCAGAAAGAGCTGTGGTGATAAATATGCAATTCAATGCATATTTATTGATGCAACCCTTTTGGACGGGAGACGCCTAGGTTACGCGATTTGACTTGAGAATATAATGTAGTGACATGATTTGTAGCTCACCCTCGGCTGTAGAGGAAGTAGTCGAACAACGGAGGGACAATCGGGGTCCAACTGCTCCTACAACGATCAATCCACCGAGACGGAACACCACAGAACCTGCACCATGACAAAATTTAAGAACATCACAATGTCATTATCATCTATGATCATGTAACAATCATCGAAGCATGAAAAATCATCATCATCATCATTTATCATGATCCAACAATCATAATCATTTATCATCTCTTCCGCAAAAAATGGAAATCTATCATCATCATCATCTAAAAATTATCAAGGCATAAAAAAAGCATTAGCATCTATCATCAACATCATCATCTATCATCATCAACATCATAATCTATCATCATAAACATCATCATCCATCATCTAATATTTTTGGCATTTCTTTCATTTCTCACATTTCTAACTATCATCAAATCATCTATCATCTAACTATCATCATAGATAATGCATGCATCCATCCATCTAACCATCTATCATCATACATAATGCATCCATCCAACTAAATTAAAAAAAATTGCTTCAAAGAGGGAGGGAAGGAGCTCACCATGGGGGAGGGCCGGCTC